>NC_080720.1:28763351-28813351 GCF_019097595.1 Hemibagrus wyckioides
GGACCAGCACTGGGTTAGGTATTGGGTTAAGTAACTCTTCAGTTAGGGTTAGGTAACTGGATTAGGTAACTCTTCAGTTAGGATTAGGTAACTGGATTAGGTAACTCTTCAGTTAGGGTTATCTCCCTGCCCGGGAATCAAACTTGGCCTATGGCAACGAGAGCGTCGGGTCCTGCTGCTGGACCACCAGGAGGCTATATTTATTATTCTATAAAGTGCTATATTGTAATATATCAGACATGAGGGCAGTGGTAGCTCGAGTGGTTAAGGCTCTGGGTTTTTGATCTTGTTTCAAGCCCCAGCACTGTGAAGCTGCCACTGTTGGGCCCTTGACCAAGGCCCTAAACCCTCTCTGCTCCAGGGGCTCTGCATCATTGCTGACCCTGTGCTCTGACCACAACCCTCCAAGGATTGGATATGTGGCGAAAGAATTTCACTGTGCCGTAATGTAAATGTAATAAATAAAGTGTGTGTCTGATACATCTAACATGATTGCGTCTATCTCAAACAAAGGAAATACCACAGTAAATCATAGCTCCTTTGTTAAACTCATTTTTTTTGTTTGAGTCCTGCCCCCCCCCCTTTCTTTTTTTTTTACCAATTACTCCTAAGCCATAAAATGAACAAACATGACATATGATCAAACATTTTGACTTTATCAGATATTTGAGGTCCAGATTTTGTTACGTAACAGGTTTAAAGTCAATTTTTGGTGCTCACTTTCCCATGGATGAATTTTTCATGTGTAAGCCTGAGATGTGTGTGATCTCTGAAGCGAAGTGTGTGCTTTGAGCTTAATGGCCAGGTCTGATGAAGAGACATCTGAGGCGACAGGAAGAGAGATAAAGAGTGAGCAAGGGGAAAGTGAGAGAGTGAACCCGTTTAACAAAGTACGTCTGTGATCATAGAACAGAGTGGGAGTCGAACGATGGAGGTTTGAACTGATGAACAAATAAACGGAGGCGATTATGTGAACACCTTGTTTGTTTGCTCTGTGTGCTTGTGCGTGTTAAAGTGTTGCTGTCTCTATCTGACGCCTTGATGTAATTGCTCCGAGCAGCTTGTCCGTTAATGCGTCCCACTGTGCATCACGCCCTTAAACGTATCCACACACATGCGCTTCTCCTACCCCCCGGTTTCAGTGGGATTATCAGCAATAATGACGAATCAACACACATCTGGACCGCTCATACAATCAGCAAAAAGAGACAGGCATCTCATTCAGTTTATCCTTGCAGCAAATGACTACAAATGAGGAAGCTAATGTCTCCTTTTCTTTTTTAATTTTTTTATTGTAATTTTTTTTTTTCAAAAATATTGGTAATAACAGGCAAGTGATATACACTTAGTGTAATAAAGTCAAATACATGATAAAAAAAAAAAAATAAGCAAGAAAAGAGGCAAAAATAGGAGTGCGCTGTCTCAAATCATTTACCTCAACCCAATAGGAGATTATTGGCACCTCCTTCTCAAAAAAAAAAAGTGGAGGGAAAAAACTATTAAAATAAAGACTACAAACAATAATTTCTATTTTCTTTCTTTGAATAAAGAAATAAAAACAACATTCTTATTGACACTGCCATTTGAAGTTTATTTATAAGAAAATAATGTTAGTTTATAAAAGATTAATGACTAAGTAATGATTTTTAAGGAATAATCACCCTATGACATTTAAGGTATCTGTTTAAAAAATGTACAAGTAAAATTTCTTTTATTTATTTATTTATTTATAATTGGATTTTTAGACAAAAAACACACACAAACCTAAAAATCTAATCTAATCATCTAAAAATCATTCTGTGTACCATTTTAGCAGGAAATGGTTCTCTGGGACTCTGATGAAAGTGGCACATTTGGCAGAAAACCCGTCACCCCGAGAACTCCATTCTCCACAGTGAAGCGCGGTGGTGGTAGCATCATCATTTGTTCCCCAGCATGAGCTGGAAATTTGATTAGCTTTGAAGGCGAGAAGGAATGAGACAAAAAAAACCCACCTAGAAAATACATAACCTGTGTGAAGTGCTGGGTTATAATTATCCAAACCGACCATTTTCAATAGTATCTAACTAGGAGTGGATTTGCAATCATGATATTTTTTTAAGCCATTTTAGATACAGATACAGGTGCCTGGCTTGAGTTAGAGCTGATAAGTACTTGGAGTGGCAGAAGATGATGAAGAAGTTGTTAAACGGTGTAGGAAGAGCAGCCATCACTTCTGCCTGCCTGTGCACCGGAGCTCACATTCATCAGGCAAATCAGTGCGGCCTTTTAATGATATAATGATGTTATAATCATGGGCGCTACTAAAGCGTGCAGGCCAGGCCTCTTCACATAGAAAGAGAGAGAGAGAGAGAGAGAGTACAGAACTATTCTAAGACTGACATCCCCCCTCTACACACAGACTGTCTGACGCCAGATGGCTCATTCTAAGAAATTTTCAACCTTAACACTGTTCCCATGTAACTTTTTTTCTGTCCCCCCCCCCCCCATCCACCACCTCAATTTTTTTTTCTCGCTCCATTTTCTCCCTTTCTTTTTACTGAACAGTTGCCAGGGACCCCCTCCCAGCTTTGAGGCTGTAGAATGATTAGAGTAAGACAAGAGAGAAATTCTGTCAACAGACTGGAGGTTGCTTATATAAAGTGCTCTTGTACTCTAGATGCTTTTGAGTCATTGCGATTAAGCTATAAAGACAGTGCCACTTTGTCCTGACATCCTCTCTCTCTCTCTCTCTCTCTCTCTCTCTCTCTCTCTCTCTCTCTGTGTCTCTCACTGTGTCTCTCAGAAATCAGCCTGAAGGAACATGATAAATTCCATAAGATATTTTCTCACTGATCCAATGCAGATAATCCTGCAAAAAGGGGATGTATTCAGGACAGGCTTCAGACGGGAGGACAGGACTCTGTACAGTTTCACTTTAACATGACAAGTGAGTGAATGAATGAATGAATGAATGACAGTTAAAAATATTTTAAAATAATTTTTCTCTTAAATATAAACTTAGTTCTGGTCCCAGGCTACTGATTTCTTCTCCACCCCTGCACACACACACACACACACACACACACACACACACAAAGAACTTTAGTTTCGTTCTCAGATATTTTCTGAGACCACCAACACTTACGTTTGGTTTGTGTGTGTGTGTGTGATTCTAAAGCCCTGGATGTTTTTACAAATGGGCTACAAGGGGAGCTTTGCTACTCCTCAGGAACATGTTTATCTTAATTAGGAGGGGCAACATACTTCTAATAGTAAAGACATGGTTGGTCTCTCTCTCTCTCTCTCTCTCTCTATGTGGGATCAAAGACGGTATGCTTGAGCCAAACTAAACTCTCTCCCTGCAGTTTGCCAGAATCCAGGTGATCACACAGCTGAACCTACACACTCCCACACTCCTCCAGTGATTTCACTCATCTCTCTCTCTCTCTCTCTCTCTCTCTCTCTCACTCTCACTTTTTCTCTCTCTCTCTCTCTCTCTCTCTGTGGAAGTGATGGCAGGCAGGAGAATAATGCTGAGTTAAATGGACATTCTTCAGACCTGATATTACGCCGCTGTCATCATGCAGCGGGAGAACAGAACGGCCATTATAACAACACTCAATTTCATCATGTTCTGTCACCTGTGCACACACATTCGACTCACACACACACACACACACACACACCCTGGCCCTGAGATGAACTGCCTTTATTAACTAATCGCCACCCCACCCCACCCCACCTCCATCCCCTCTGTTTCACATGTTCATATCGCAATATTGGAAAATTAGTCTGCAAACGGATTTGACAAATACGACTACTTTTCTTTCTGGGATCTCCCCCTCCCTTCCTTCTTCATTTTTTTGGCACTTCTCTGGTGATGTGAAAATGATGCCATTAAAATGAAGATGTCAGGTTTTATAGAGAGAGAAGGCTGAGAGAAGGATGGGGAAAAAAAGCAAGGGATAACAGGGAAGGAAAAAGAGGGGATGATAGGAAGGCTGTCGTGTTCAGCTGTGAAGAGATTGACAAGTTTAGATGGGTGCTATTAGCCTTAGCGCTGCATAATGACATCATAATCATTTTAAATCGCAATTCTGCTGCTGAGGTGTGTGTGTGTCTGTGTGTGTGTGTGATACTGTGATTTTATGCCAAACCTTCACTAATGTATTCATATCACGAATGATTTTGAATCTGAGCAAAACTCACTTCCCCTCACAAACACCATCACTGTGTGTGTGTGTCTTATATATATATCTCTGATTAATTTTAACCTGTTGCTAATTCCACTATTTTAGGAGTGCATTTACTTCAGTAACATTTGCTAGCTGAATAAAAACAAAATGGTTGTCAAGGTTTGCTAGTGTTTATAGAAGTCGCATAAAATGAGTAACATAAACAGAGGTTGAATTCATCCTTCACTATGATGACTGTGATATCCTGTGTTTATTTTTCAACTTTTACCTCAGATTATGTATAACCTTGATTGCAGGAATGTGTACAACTATTACCTCAGCAATTTAAAACTTTTACCTCAGGATTATGTACAACTTTGATGGCAATAATGTGTACAACCATCACCTCAGCAATTTAAAACTTTTACCTCAGATTATGTACAACTTTGATGGCAAGAATGTGTACAACCATTACCTCAGCAATTTAAAACTTTTACCTCATGATTATGTACAACTTTGATGGCAAGAATGTGTACAACCATTACCTCAGCAATTTAAAACTTTTACCTCAGGATTATGTACAACTTTGATGGCAAGAATGTGTACAACCATTACCTCAGCAATTTAAAACTTTTACCTCATGATTATGTATAACTTTGATGGCAAGAATGTGTACAACCATTACCTCAGCAATTTAAAACTTTTACCTCAGATTATGTACAACTTTGATGGCAAGAATGTGTACAACCATCACCTCAGCAATTTGTAACATTTACCTCAGGATTATGTACATCTTTGATGGCAAGAATGTGTACAACCATCACCTCAGCAATTTGTAACATTTACCTCAGGATTATGTACATCTTTGATGGCAAGAATGTGTACAACCATCACCTCAGCAATTTGTAACTTTTACCTCAGGATTATGTATAACTTTGATGGCAAGAATGTGTACAACCATCACCTCAGCAATTTGTAACATTTACCTCAGGATTATGTACATCTTTGATGGCAAGAATGTGTACAACCATCACCTCAGCAATTTGTAACTTTTACCTCAGGATTATGTATAACTTTGATGGCAAGAATGTGTACAACCATCACCTCAGCAATTTGTAACTTTTACCTCAGGATTATGTACAACTTTGATGGCAAGAATGTGTACAACCATCACCTCAGCAATTTGTAACTTTTACCTCAGGATTATGTATAATTTTGATGGCAAGAATGTGTACAACTATTACCTCAGCAATTTGTAACTTTTACCTCAGGATTATGTATAATTTTGATGGCAAGAATGTGTACAACCATCACCTCAGCAATTTGTAACTTTTACCTCAGGATTATGTATAATTTTGATGGCAAGAATGTGTACAACTATTACCTCAGCAATTTAAAACTTTTACCTCAGGGTTATGTACAACTTTGATGGCAAGAATGTGTACAACCATTACCTCAGCAATTTAAAACTTTTACCTCAGGATTATGTATAACTTTGATGGCAAGAATGTGTACAACCATTACCTCAGCAATTTAAAACTTTTACCTCAGATTATGTACAACTTTGATGGCAAGAATGTGTACAACCATCACCTCAGCAATTTGTAACATTTACCTCAGGATTATGTACATCTTTGATGGCAAGAATGTGTACAACCATCACCTCAGTAATTTGTAATATTTACCTCAGGATTATGTATAACTTTGATGGCAAGAATGTGTACAACCATTACCTCAGCAATTTGTAACTTTTACCTCAGGATAATGTATAACTTTGAAGGAATGTGTACAACTATTACCTCAGCAATTTGTAACTTTTACCTCAGGATTATGTATAACTTTGACTGCAGGAATGTGTACAACCATTACCTCAGCAATTTGTAACTTTTACCTCAGGACAATGTATAACTTTGACTGCAGGAATGTGTACAACCATTACCTCAGCAATTTGTAACTTTTACCTCAGGTCAATGTATAACTTTGACTGCAGGAATGTGTACAACTATTACCTCAGCAATTTGTAACTTTTACCTCAGGACAATGTATAACTTTGACTGCAGGAATGTGTACAACCATTACCTCAGCAATTTGTAACTTTTACCTCAGGACAATGTATAACTTTGACCTCAGGAACCTGTACAACTATTACCTCAGCAATTTGTAACTTTTACCTTAGAACTATGTATAACTTTGACCTCAGGAACCTGTATAACTATTACGTCAGCAATTTGTAACTTTTACCTCAGAACTATGTATAACTTTGACTGCAGGAATTTGTAGAACGATTACCACAGCAATTTGCAACTATTACCTCAGGGATATATGTAGTTTTTTAGTTCAAGGACTCATGTGTAACATGACTTACCAAAGGTCCATGTACAACTTTTACCTCAGGAATACACAGTATGTTTTACCTCAAAGGTGTGGTTAGTATTTAACTTAGGATCATGTATAACTTTAATCCCAGAGATTTATACAATTTGTGCAAAGGAATGTTTAACTTTTTCCTTTGAGGCATCTGTAACTTTTATCCCAGGGACATTTTTAACTGCTGGAAAATGTGTAACTTTTACCTCAGAAGCAGGTCATTTTTACCTCAGGAAATTGTGTAAGATTTTATTGCATGTTTAGAAGCATGTTTAACTTCTACCTCAGGAATACATGCAGCTTTTTTCCTAATTAGTGGATGTAATTTTTACCTACGAAACATGCACAGTTTTTACCTAACTTTTACTTGAGAAACAGGCAGAAACTTTACCTCAGGAACATGTAATTTTTATCTGCAGGGCATGTGTAACTTGTACTCAAAATGAAAATTTTGAAGCACCTTCTATACATTGAGAATTAATGTCTTGTAATCAAAATACGTTGTATAGCTACATTGTTAGCTTTCATTTGAATCCTCTGGATCCTACCTGTATTTTTAAGTTAACCACTACTACTATTTGAATAAAATCAACAGAATAAATGCATACTTTTTAACATGCTAAGCATTGTTCACTTAATACCTTTAAGCCTGTCAGAATTCTGCAGCCGAAGTTCGACTAACAGATTGCACTGTCAACTGATTTTCTCTTTGTTTGTCCATCTGTCTCTTGTTCACTTCATCCTCGCCTTCTTTCTGTCTTTCTGCATTCATCTACCTGCGCAGACCGTGCTCGCTGTCTGGCCGGCTATGTAAACTCATTCCGCATGAGAAGAGAACTTAGTGTTTAGTTTTAGAGCTGAAAAAGCAGAGAGTCTATTTTATCTGCTCTCATAACACGGACCTGAGACCTGTCACGCTCCATCAGCCTCAGCAACCTGAACAGGCAAGAATGGGACAAAAAGAAAGGGGTGAACAGATATGACAGAGAGAGAGAGAGAGAGAGAGAGAGAGAGCGAGCGAGAGTCTGTACACAGGAAGTAGCATTAGTAGCTAATACATGCTAAGTGTATGATTATCTTGGGGTCAGTTTGATTAATGATACAAATGAACGTTACTTTTACCACCCTGTAGTTGATTATTGTTCTCTAAAATCATTTCCCGAAATGTTTTCTTCATCTTATATCACAGAAACTTGCTAACAATTACAGTTTTATCCATTTATAATTATGTTTATTGTGGAATGTTAGACCGCCACTACTTTCTGTTTTGAAATGGAGAATCACTCCATATTTATCTCTGAAACAAACACAACATGCTTACAGTGGAGACTCCTTCAAAAAATGCTAAATAAATGTCTCCTCACTTCGACAATTACAGACTTTAAATATGTTTAGGTGAAACGTCCACCATGTCGGGTTGTTGTTTCTATGGAAACAGTAACGTATTAGAGCAAGGACATATGTGCTCTAGTGGAACTAGTGTCATAGAAAATCAGCTTCTGACCAATCAGAATTGAGAATTTAACAGCTATATGATGTAATGCAATACAGATGAAAAAAAATATTCATTTCCTTGGAAGTGGTAACAGTGAGCAGGGATGTTACCGGACCATTGCATCATCCTTTGAAAGAGCTTTTTTAATGATTACATGATATAACCCTTTTCACCAGTACACTGTCAGAATGGGAATGAACCTATCAGACATTTTCAATCACTATAAACAAATGAATGATTTTACCTGTCTGATATAAAATTAGTCAGGCCTCAGTTATTGTGAGACGTCAGTTTTTACATCTGTTTGGAAAACCTTGGTAATGCTTTAAGGTATTGGATATAAGATCCTTATGAACAAGCACTTGGGGCATCTCAAAGGGGTTTGATATCAACATTTCCTTTGAAGACAGAAACATTTGTGTGGAAAAAATATGTTTGGATCATTTCTATTAATATATTGCCCTTAGTAGACCATGAAAAAAAAACAGAAATATGTATAAAACACTACAAATTCTTCAAGCTCTGAGTGTCTACTTTCATATGAGCTTCATATTAAGCACCACTGTGGAGTGGGACATGAGAAAGACAGTCAGTGCTGAACATGGACACAACCAAACAGGAGCAAATTCATTTTTGGGGGCAAAAGAGCTAAGAAGCAAACACATACATTGCAGCAGTGTTTCTTCATACTTCATCATGCACTCAGCATCAACAGGTGGACATGCAAGACACAGTGTAATTTCTCCATCTTATGCGAAACTTACTTAGAGTAATTACAGGAAAATTTTGCACTTAATAAAATATGCTGTTTGAAGCAATGCCCAGTTTGTAAAACAGCAAATTTCGGATGACTTGTTTGCTTCAGGATCCCTGCTGTTTGTGAATTAATGCATCACAGGAGATGCACTTAAAGTGCGCACACATGTCTCGGGAAACCATTAAGCGAACAAACCATCGTGTGTTGACTTCGGCAAACGGCACAGAGACAGAGGGAGGACGTGCAGTGAGACAGAAGAGTAGACTTGATCACATCGACTGCATTTAGCTGCAGGGTGTCTGCTTTACACCGAGATGCTGACAGCTCCTTTTGCCTGGACTTAATCACTTCCTTTCCATCTATTACAGCTCTTTAATCCACAAACCACAAACCAAGTGGGAGAAGTGGCAGTGCTGTGCAGATCAGTAGCACTAAGCAGCTCCCTGTCACTGTTACTTTTGCGCTTCCTGGCATTGTGCCACCTTTGTATTACTGCAAATATGACACCTTATTTTTTTAATGTAGTATGTAGAAATCAGTGATTTTGCACATTCTTTGATAAACTTATCCATCATATTACTTATAGCTTTCATTATGCATCATTTCAGGACCCATATATGCAGTTCGAATCTCACTTTAATAGGATCAGGCAAACAAATCCGAAACAGCAGGGCAAAAACGTGGACGTAAAACAGGCAGAGAGACTTAAGTAACAATGAAAGCAATCCACCAAGCAAACAAATCTGGAAAGGGCAAGACAGAGCAAAATCCAGAAAATAGTAGGCAAAGGTCAAAACACAGAGTAGCAAGTCTTGGTACGCAGAAAAAACTTTGTAGAATACTGCTGCAAGAGTACTGTTTTTATGTCTGTAATCCCAGAAGTTTCAGAATTATGGAGAGGGTTATCTCTGGCGGTTCGGGGCTTGGGCTATTGGAACACTATTTATAACTGACATTAAAATTAACAAGTGTGTGTGATCGTCGTTACACGTGAATATCCTAATTTTTTTCCTCTTGAGCACTAACTTCCAGTAAACTTTAAATCTTAATGGTGGACTTTATATCTCAGATAGAAATGAAGCTGATATCATGACAGAGGTGTTACTTTTAGTTAAGTGAATACTTACGAGCACCTGCACCAAAATCAACACACATAAAAATACGGCCATTCACACCTTTAACCCAACGTTTATACGTCTTCATGTTTGTCTTCATTATGTCAAGAAAAACTTTCACACTTTTTTTTCGAAATCCATCTCTGGATCATGTTTCCTAGTAACTACAAAATGGGGGAATAAAAACCTGGAGTCTCCTGGTAGTGAAAAGCTGGACAGCTAACTATGATGTTGTGATGCATTTTTATCTCCACAAACTGAATAGACAATCCAATTGAGATTTAACAAGCAAATATGTCTTCATTTGAACTTCTTTTTGTTTCCGGCTCAGGCTCCAAGCAGCCATGTTGATTTTTTTGCTGAACTTGGGGTTAAGCAGACCATCCTGATTTACCGAATAGGAATTCTCAGTTGAAAGATGTGTTTTTTTTCCCTCTAGTCAGAGGTTGGTTTGAGGAAATGACATGTTATGAGCATAAGTTGAATGCAGCATAATAATCAGGAAGCGTGTTTTTGGGGCAGAAATGTAGCAGAAATGTGAAAAACAGGAAGATTACATCATGGCTTTGTTTTCTCTTACACTTTATAGAGCTGAAATAAGACTGAAAATAGCAATAGAATTGTTAGAACATTTATCCAAT
Organism: Hemibagrus wyckioides; assembly: GCF_019097595.1. Taxonomy (NCBI): domain Eukaryota; kingdom Metazoa; phylum Chordata; class Actinopteri; order Siluriformes; family Bagridae; genus Hemibagrus; species Hemibagrus wyckioides. The sequence goes on from NC_080720.1 coordinate 28,773,884, forward strand.
TATGGCTGGGAATACAAAGTTCACAAGCATATATAATACACACACACACACGAAGGTTCATCCACAGTCTTCTAGGGAAGAAAAATCACTCTCATAATTGTTCTTGTCATTTGTGCTGCAATTTTACTCCTCAATGCCTCATTTTAGGCAGGAATTAATAAAAATTGCATGCGCTTCAGGTGCTTTGTGTCTCACCCCATTTCTTTCTCTGTCTCTCTCTCTCTTTTTCTCACTTCCCTAAAGCCCTTTCACTCAATCTCTTATAATCAGCTCATAATTCCTTCTCATTCAGGGAAATAAGAGGTGTGTATGTATCTAGTGAGTGCATCAAGCACTATACCGAGTGCCAGAGAGCCCTAAGATGTAGGAACCAGGACTAAAGTCCAGCGAAAAGCCAGCGAGTCAGCTGATAGGTAGCACAGTCTTTCACCAAAAAGAGTTCTACTAATCCAACAAGACTGTTAGTACAGCATGAAGAAGGATGGAGGAGAGCGTGAACATGGAGGACGTCATCCATGTCTTGTTGTGGGTCGGTAAAGAAAACAGAAGAGTGTGGGAACGACTCTGTAGAGTGTAGCTGTGGTGATGATCACACAAAATAAGATTTTTCTTTTTAAAACAAGTAACCTTGCAGCATGAGCAACAGTTTAAAAAGACTCTTAATGGCTTCACATGTTTGTTAGCATGCAAGTGATAGCTGTCTTCTTTCTAAATTGGACAGGACTAGATTGGGGGAAAAAATCCAAAATGTAATTTAAAATATACTACAAATATATCTTTTTCTATAATATGAATATATAGTACAAATAAATAAATAAATAAATAAATTTTTGTTTTTAAAACTATAATATGTATATTATGTAAAAAAAAAAAAAGAAGAAGAAGAAATATTACATTGACATTTTCTCTCGTTTCTCATTTTACTTTTAAGCAGACTTGAAAATGCTAGAACTTTAAAAAATACAAACAAATACAAATAAATAAATAAACATTTTTTTTTCAAAACTATAGTATATATGCTGTGTAATATATATGTATGTATATATATATATATATATTATAGGAATAAAAAAAAGTGAAAAAAAAAACGTTTTCCATGGCTGCTACACAAATATTTAAACATGCTGCTTGAGTTGAGGTTAAAATCCTTCCGGTATTGCCGTGTAGAATTTCCAAACACAGAGCTTAAACACGCGTTTCTGCCTTTTTCATGTTCATGCCTGTTTTGTCTCAGTTGCCTGTCGCTGATATGACGGTTTGTAATGCTACGTGTTTTTTCAGGATATAAAACAGTTACTTTGTGGTTTCATTCTACCAGAAACCTGGCCAAACAAATGGAACTGAAACAAACATTCTCTGGTTTACGATTTCAAAACACATTTTTTTCCTCAGAGCAATAATCAAAAAAGAGAAAAAGAAAAAGCGTTTGGTTACAGTGCCTCGCGATGGATGTCTAAGAAAGTAGTACGCGGCTTCAGAACCAGTCTAGAACCGTCGACTTCAGCAAAGCCGATCCTCACCGCTGCGTTTTATAATCTTGTCTAAAAATAACGGGCTACATTAGTAATAGGTTTAAAACCTTGTCATATCAGGTTAGGTCTGCGTGGGCTACATGTACGAGTTCTCCGTGATCCATTTCGGTGAGTGCGCGCTCCATGCATTATAGATGATGCAACCTAAGGCTCAGGTTTGTGAGAAGCGGCTGGCTTGTTTTCTCGTTTTTTTTTTATCTTCCCCGAGGCAGCCTCTCTTTACCTCACCGTATCCCTTTTTGTCGGTGCTCGTAGGTGCTTTTTCTTCTGCTGGCGCGAGCAGGCCAACATGCTGAATAATTTAACTCCTGTGCGTTTGAACAGGTACGAAAATAATCCTGGGCGAAAAGGGGAGAGTGGATACCTCTATCTTTTCTCCCTCTCAGTGAGCAGACTCTCTCTCAGCACAGATCAGAGTGAGCGTATGAAATATTAAAGGTTATTGGTGAGTGTGAGAGCAGGCAGAGCATCGGTCCTGAGAGAACACCGTGAACAGGTAGACGCCGAGCAGCGCTTAAGCAGACACGTCTGGATTATTTATACCAACATGTCTCTGTAAACATGGCGAGCAAGCCGCTCGAGCCATGCCAGCTGTATCAGCTTGTCTCTCTCTTTCCCATTAGCGTCTTTCTACGTTCAGAAAATAAGCGAAAGACATAATACTCGATACTTCAAACAGCTTGATATCCAAACCTCTAACTGATTGATGCAGCCTGATTTCTAGAAATGCCTTTAACTAATAAATTGAGCTGAAAGTGAAAAATATAGGGGGATTGAAGCAAAAAAAGCTTTAAATTTATGTGTGGCATAAATTAGGGAAATAGTTTTCTTTCTAGAAGAATCTAGAATGAAGGATAATTATGTAGGCCACTTATTTCCAATAATCAGTTCAAGAATGTGAAATAAATAAATAAACAATAATCATAATGATACCATTTTTATTTGTTTAGATTTGATTTGTTATAAAATCCAAAGAGATGACCCAGGTCACCTAAACAGTGAACAGAGTCTATCGTCCAGGCCTCAGATATTGACTTAATTAAAACAGATGTACATGACCACTGACCTCCACTCATCCAACATAATGCTGTTAATCCAGCAGCGTGAGACGCTTCAAGCTCCATCGTTTGCTAATTAATAGCCTTGGGCTTAGCGGGAGCACTTAAACTAGCCACGAGCGTGTCAGCTCGGGTCACGGCACGCAAAACACTTGGAATGTGAGAGAATTTTATTAACCAGTGATATAATTAAGGTGTAACTGTGTTATACAAGGAATAAAACAGGACGGGGGATATGATGTTTAAGGAAAATAATAAATAGAGGGTTGGTATGATGAAGCAGAGCTTGTGTTAGAGCACTGAAGTTGATTATTTTTCAATGTCATGAAGGGTTCTACTTCTTATATCCAAGTGATTGGCTACTGATTAATAATTTCTTTAATAATTTAAGTATTTAGGATAATTTTTGTGTTTGTTTATAGTTACATTTAATGTTATGGTAGCTAGTTCCTGTTATTGCTTGTTATAGTAGTGATACTAGCATTCTTTCAAAAGTCTCTCTCTCTCTATCTCTCTCTCTCTGTTCTTTACATTACTGAAAAATATATATGGAATCTGAAAACCTTCTTGTGTCAGAAAACTGACACTGGAGACTCCTTACACAGAAAAAAGGGACAAATAAAACAAACTGATCACATTTGTTATCCTTTTTCAAATAAAATATATAAATTACAGATAGGAAAATCCAGATTTCGTTCGATTATGTAGACCAATATAATTTCCTTTCAACTAGCCGTTACCATAGAAACAACGCATTAGAGCGTGTGTATTAATATAACTCTGTGATTTGCCTACATACACACCTCCAGCATTTGAAGGATTAAGCAGTCACACTGGACGGTTTAATAAAAGGCAATCAAGATCTGGATGAGTTTCATACGTGTGTGTGTATGTGTAGGTACTGTATTCAGCTGAAATCTGGCTGCCGTACAAAGCGCTCCATTATCTCTCATTGTAAGCTGGCAGTAACGACGCTTCGACTGGGGAGGCTTGAGTCGGGAATCAACCTGTCTGGGCCAAACGCCAGGCTGATGGAGAAGAGCTTGCTATCGTTTCAGCGGTGTAAATTACTCAGAGCATCTACAGCCACCGATCGGCTTTCTCTAAATGCATCCACTGACGATAAGCAGCGTGTTTGCCTCGTTAGGTTAAAAAATGCCAAGTTTTTTTTTTTTTTTCAGAAAACATTTTTTAAATTCTGTTTCCCGAACATCGACATCAGACAGGACTTGCATGTAGAATGAGATGATGTTGTATTCAGTGAGAATTTCTCCAGAGTAATTATTAATTTCTCCAGGTAATTATTAATTTAATTTAATTTAATTCAATTCAATTCAATTCAATTCAATTCAATTCAATTTAATTTTATTTTATTTTATTTTATTTTATTTTATTTTATTTTATTTTATTTTATTTTATTTTATTTTATTTTATTATTCTAAAAAAAGATTGATGATTTTTGCTGGTTAATGAAATGAATTTCATTGTGCAGATTTAAAGTGCAGCTGTTTTCCTTTTTTTTTTTTCATCATAAACCAGAAGAGCCAATCATGTTTCACTATGCAAATGACCTCACTTAAAGATTACATGTTACATGTTTTCATGCATTACTTGTGTAAATCTTTATGTCAAGGCAAAAAAGCTCCAAAAAACTACAGTGAAGAGTAACATATCTGTAACTGTTCATGTATTTACGGCTTTAAATTTCATCAACCCCCCCACCCCCACCACACACACACATACACACGGTTCATGTCTGACGCAGGAGCACAGGTGTGTGTTCGCTTTTTTCCTCTCCTTCTGTGTTAAACCTGTCGCAGTGTGACATGCCACGGTCAAGGTTACTCAACCTCCGTTTCCTGTTAACCAATCTTGCTGAATCACTAAACCTCTGGAGGGAAGCTCTTTCTTTCTCTCTCTCTCTCTCTCTCTCTCTATCTCTCCTTCTTCTCCTAGCTCTTGCTTCTTCTTTTTTTTCCTCCAGTGAAACATTGACACAAATTTGGCCTCCTTTTTCGTTCCTCTATAAGCTGCTGTATTTCTTTATTCCTCCCATTCCCAGAGAGCGTTATTATATCAGGGCCTTTTTCTCAGCCGAGTCATAGAAAAACTGACCTTACATTAACCACGATATATTTCAAAAGGTGTGTCCTTTTCCGTCCCGTTATTTCAGGCCGTGTTATGCGCTTGGATGTGTGAACTCTTGCTAACTTAATAGCTTCAGGCCCTTGATTTTGGCAATTGGATACGGGGTTGAGACAAAGTCTCTGCTTCTCTGCTTTTTATCAAAGAGTACATTCAGAAAAGAAGCCAAAGATGACATTTATTTTCCACGCTTAACGCGGAGACTGCGTCCGGGTCCCATATGTGTGCTACGTTTTGATCAAATAAAAGGTTCTCTGGATGGATAACAGGTTTATGTTCTCTAAAGACAGAGAGAGAGAGCTTTTTCTAATGTAGAGTTAGAGATCTTTAGGGTGCAAGGAGAACCATAAGTAAACCTATCCGAACCTCTATCATTGTTCATTTTTTTATTTTTACTCAAATGGAAAGATCTCTTACGATTTTATTCAGAATTATGAGCATTTATACACAACTTGGCAACCCAAGTAATTGTGCCAGTATGTGAAGGGTCCTGATTTGATTGGCCAGAGACAGGAGTTATTTTTTTCTAATTTATCAATCAGTGTGAACTTAAGGAAATCCTAATCAGCCAAGACAGAAAGATAAGAGTGATGGAGTGAAAGAGGGTGAGATGGTGAGAAACTGGTTGGAACTGGCTTTAGCTCATAAAATCAGTCAAGTCAAATTTATGTATACGCATTATCTAAAAAAATCACGTGGTTATTTACATATTTACATATCTATAGCGTTATATATTACAGTGGAACCTCGGGATATGAATGGACTCCCTTATGAATTTTGCATCGGCATACGAAGCATTTTCGGCATATGAACGAAACGACCCAAATGGCGTCTAAGTTGTGCGTATGTCCAGGAGCCATTGAGTGGAAAGCCAAGCGAAGTGAGTTGACAAATTTTTTCTCAGTCAATGAAAGCTGTTTGGAAAGAGTCAACCCACAATACCAACGATACCTTCTGGATGCGTTCAAATGCTAGGTGATTTTTCGTTTTTTTTGTTGACAGATTGGTGGTGTGGGTTGTCTGTTTTATTTTTAGCCCAAGCTTGGTGGCACGTCTTCATATGAGGACCCTTGACATGGAATGCTTGGGTTGGGTCCAATTCTCAACTCAGGTGTGTAGTCGGTGTTTGATTTTATTCTGGGGTTTGATATTTCCACGATTATGTTGGATGAAGGAAAACAAATTGTGTTAATGTTACACGATTCAATCATGTGGAGCAGACATATGCATTTAAATTAAGTCAATTTTATATATACATATATATATATTCTTTTGTGCTCATGTTAGAAACAATTCCAATACTCTTGTGATGCTAAGGACTGATTTTTTTTTGTCCTTAGCATCACAAGAGTATTGGAATTGTTTCTAACATGAGCACAAAAGAATCCTGGGATATAGCTGCTCATATCTGCATGGATGCTTTACCTCAAAATCCTGTGGATTTACAGTTTTAGTCTGTTGTCAAGATCTTACGAGTAACTTTTTTGTCACAGTTATAGAACACACACACACACACACGTCTTTCTCTCGCTCAATCGACTTTCGCTAGTCTCAGTCTCCTCTGTAGGACTCAGTAGTGACTCCACTGGCCTCTGGATTAAAAGGTCTGGATTGATCCGCACCTGGAGAGAACGGTCCGATAATTGCGCCTGTGAACGATCTTCCTGATTTTTTTGTACCAGACTCCCTCCTCAGACCGTCTCCTGTCTCTCACGGTCCAAAAAGGTGTCCCACAGAAGCTTGATGGAGTCCATGCTGAGAGCCAGGAACGCAGGAGAGCGCTCTCTCTGTATGCGGGCAGACCTGATGCTCACCAGCAGCCCGGAAAAGACACACGCTCTCAACCGAGATGCTGAGATACACACACATACACAGACAGACAGCCACACACACAGACACACACACACACACACACACACACACATACACTCACATATTCACACACACATATCAACACACACTCACATATATAGGAACACACAAACACAGACGCGCACACACACACACTTAAACATGTATAATAACACTCACATATATATGAACAGACACACACACACACTCGTATACACACATGCACATACATACACATGTGCATGCACTTACACACATACACACACACACATATATATATATATATATATATATATATATATATATATATATATATATATATATATACACACACACACGCTTATGTAAATCAACACTCACATATATACACACACACGCACATATGTGTGAACACACACACACACACACACACACACACATGTACATACACACATCTACACACGCAGGTGAGCAAACACATTTGTGAGTAAAATGCAGAGCTTTTCTCATTGCTTTAATAAAGAAGCAGCTGAAACTGCAGAACACACTGACAAAGCAAAAAAAAAAGAAGCAACAGCTAATCAAAAAAGACGACAGATCTAAGTCAGAAACTAAACAGTAACAACAAAACAACAACAACTGAACATAAAACACAACATTCAAAATAGAAACACAACATCAAAACTAAAAATGCAACGTAAAAGCTGAAAAAACAACAACATTAAAACACAACAGCAAAACAATCAACATTCAAACTTCAAACGACGTTGAAAACTAAAAACACAACAAACAAGCAAAAAAAAACAAAACAACAAAAAGTATAAACAAGGTAAAAATGCAACATTAAAACTCATCAAAACAAACAAAAAATAAAAACAAACAAAAACCAACAGCAAAATTTAGCATTAAATCTAAACAATAGCAAAACCAAAAACACAACATTACAATTAAAAAGAGATCAGCAAAAACAAACAAAACCTATAATAAAAAAAAAAAAAAAACTAGGAAAAACTATAAATACAAACAAAAACAAAAATCACGAAACACAGGATTTGATTGTTTTGATTTTCTTCTTGTTTTTTCTGCAGTCTTCTCTGCTTTGCTGTTACATTCTTGGCTTATTAACAGTGTTAGATTTCATTTTATGTGTAGGTAATGATGTCCAAAGCCTTAAGAATCACCTTGGAATCCAAGCTAAACAGGACGACGGTATATCTGCATGCTAACCTGTTAGCTCCTGAAGGGTTACAATTCTGAAGAACGACTCTTAGAACGCTAACGACTGCATAGCTAACCTGTGAAATGTGTTCTTTGCCAATTGCTTTCGTTTATTAAGCCATCAGAGAGATGCCTAAACCCTCGCACAGAAATTCGGCAGCACCGTTTGCCCTGTGAAATCCCAGAGAGGCCAAAACCGGTGCCAAAAAAACCCCACACAAAGCGGCATTTCCACCTAGCGTCTGCGCTAGCCCAGCTCCTGGCACAGCGGGCCTCCGCACCTCTGGTGCCATTCATCTCTAATCATCATTTGATGACAGAAATCTGTGCGCTTCGCTTCAGCAGGAGCGGCAGCGCTGTTTCTTAGCAACGCTCTGGCGATATTCAAACAATTTCATTAAAGTGTGACACCTCTTAGCAGGTGGGTGCGTGCTGGGGGAGATAAACACAGAGCGCCAGATCTGCCAGCGCTATTTGCTAACATCACAATTGATAACATCAATTCCAGGATTGTGTTTACAAGGCCTCCGAAATTAACCGCGCGTGTAAGAGTCAGCGCACACAAAGTAAAAAAAAAAAAATAGAAGAAAGAGAGAAAAAAAAGGAGTAGTGCTTACATTTTTAACCTGAATAAAATAGAAAAAGCAAAAGCCTCTCAGGTAAACGTCTGGAAGCAGGAAGAAATGCTCTATTCACATTCAAATCCAAATTCTTCAGCATTTAAATCGTTTTGATGGAGAAAATTGGATGATTCCTGGTTTCTTTGCTTGGCTAAGCACCTACGGAGGTAAACACATAAAAATACAGATTTCAATACACTCTTCTGATCCAGGTGGGTTTTTCAGACAGGTTTTTTTTTTTCTCGCTCTGGTGGAAAATGATTAACGGAGAATGACGAGGGGGGAAAAAATAACGTGATTCGGAGCTCAGGTGCAGAAGCTGAACCTGTGAGAGCTGGTCACTGATCAATCCGGATGTTTCTACTGTACCTGGAGAGTCTAATCCGTGATAGATTACAGAGAAAGAGGGCGGATTTTAAAGGAGCGAGTGGGTAAAATGTGACAAAAAGAACTTCATCACAACACAAAAAGGTGGATATTTTCTCTGAGCAACGTTTAAGCTCATAAACATTACTTTAAGTTTTATTTATTCAGGATTTTGCTTCATCCAAGTGTGATTTTTGCCACCAACAAAAAATATTTTTTTTTAAATAATTCATAACACCTTTTTAAATACTTTTAAGCTACAAAAAAAATAATATATAGAACAGATTTTTACATTTTTTGAAGATACAAAATAATGCATATTTACACTGATTTAAAAAAAAACAAGTTGCAAAATAATTCATAATTACAACAGATTTTTAATTTTTTAATAAAACATAATTCATATCTACAATGCATTTTTTTTTTAAGATATAAAAATAATTCATTTCTACAATGGATTTTTATATATTTTTTAAAGATACTACATAATTTGTAATTTGTATAAAGATACATAATAATTCATATCTCCAACGCATTTTTTTTATTAGTTACAAAATAATTCATATTTACAATGCAGTTTTTTTTACATTTTTTTAAGATACAAAATAATTTATACCAACAACATATTTTTGCATTATTTTAAGATAAAAAAAATAATTCAAATTCACAACACATTTTTTTTAAAAAGTTTTAAGATAAAAAAATAATTCATCTACAATGCATTTTTTTATTAAAATAAAAAAAATCATATTTATTATTATTATTATTTTTTTAAAGATACAAAATAATTTATATCTACAACACATTCACATATCATGTTTTGTGTTCCACCTCTTTCCTCAAGTCAACTTTCCCTTTAACCAGAGTCAGCGAGGTGTTAAACAGGTATCACACATTGACAGGCTGTTAGACAGGTAGGGTGTACTTATTTACGGCTGATCCCCCAGGTGTGTAAATCACTGACAAAATCTCAGGACAGAGTCTGAAAATCGTTCACCTGGACAGTCAAAAAAAATCTCAGTCACCAGTTTATCAGATGCTACCTGTTTCAGTTACTGTGTCAAAAGTATTGCCCCCCTTCCTTTACCTCTCCACTACCTCTCAGCACAGCAGTGGCAGAGTTTGTGTTGTTGGTATTTCTCTGACACTTGTGTAAGTGTGTATATTTTCTGTGCATTAATAAGTACATTTCCTCACAGTGTGCTCTCGGTTTCCTTTACCTGATACAGTTACCTGGTTTATTGTTTTTAATTTTTCACTCTCATTTGCTCAATCTCATTCACATTCATTCAGGTTGGTTGTCACAGTGAACATTACAGGAGGTCATTCTTACCAATAACACTGTTCAGCAGCTTACCTGAGTGTGACAGGTGATAAAACTCTCACACTGCACTACTATGTCATTATGTTGTAGACTCTCTAGGTTCTTCATATTCATTATCTACTGCCAGTCTACACATGTGTACTATGATCTATCTATCTATCTATCTATCTATCTATCTATCTATCTATCTATCTATCTATCTATCTATCTATCTATCTATCCCTTTTGCTGTCATAACATATATTCGAACAGCTTTCGTGTTATAAAATTTTGTCATCATTTTGATTTCTCCTGTAATTTGGTGGGTTGGGAAAAGGGGGAAGGTTTGGTGGGGTTAATGGTGGAGGGTAATGGGGAGAGGTTTGGCGGGGTTATTAGTGGAGAGGAAATTGGGAGGTTTGGTGGGGTTTGGTGTGCCTATTGGTGGAGGGGAATGGGGAGAGGTTTGGTGGAGTTTGGTGTGGCTATTGATGGAGGGGAATGGGGAGAGGTTTGGTGGGGTTTCATGTGGCTCTTGGTAGAGGGGAATGGGGAGAGGTCTGGTGTGGCTATTGGTGGAGGGGAATGGGGAGAGGTTTGGTGGGGTTTGGTGTGGCTATTGATGGAGGGGAATGGGGAGAGGTTTGGTGGGGTTTCATGTGGCTCTTGGTAGAGGGGAATGGGGAGAGGTCTGGTGTGGCTATTGGTGGAGGGAATGGGGAGAGGTTTGGTGTGGCTATTGGTGGAGGGGAATGGGGAGAGGTTTGGTGTGGCTATTGGTGGAGGGGAATGGGGAGAAGTTTGGTGTGGCTATTGGTGGAGGGGAATGGGGAGAGGTTTGGTGGGGTTTGGTATGGCTATTGGTGGAGGGGAATGGTGAGAGGTTTGGTGGGGTTTCATGTGACTCTTGGTGGAGGGGAATGGGGAGAGGTTTGGTGGGGTTTGGTGTGGCTATTGGTGGAGGGGAATGGGGAGAGGTTTGGTGGGGTTTCATGTGACTCTTGGTGGAGGGGAATGGGGAGAGGTTTGGTGGGGTTTGGTGTGGCTATTGGTGGAGGGGAATGGGGAGAGGTTTGGTGGGGTTTCATGTGACTCTTGGTGGAGGGGGATGGGGAGAGGTATGGTGGGGTTTGGTGTGGCTATTGGTGGAGGGGAAGGGGGCGAGGTTTGGTCGGGTTTCATGTGACTGTTGGTGGAGGGGAGTGGGGAGAGGTTTGGTGGGGTTTGGTGTGGCTATTGGTGGAGGGGAATGGGGAGAGGTTTGGTGGGGTTTCATGTGACTCTTGGTGGAGGGGAATGGGGAGAGGTTTGGTGGGGTTTCATGTGACTCTTGGTGGAGGGGAATGGGGAGAGGTTTGGTGGGGTTTGGTGTGGCTATTGGTGGAGGGGAATGGGGAGAGGTTTGGTGGGGTTTGGTGTGGCTATTGGTGGAGGGGAATGAGGAGAGGTTTGGTGGGGTTTGGTGTGGCTATTGGTGGAGGGGAATGGGGAGAGGTTTGGTGGGGTTTGGTGTGGCTATTGGTGGAGGGGAATGAGGAGAGGTTTGGTGGGGTTTGGTGTGGCTATTGGTGGAGGGGAATGGGGAGAGGTTTGGTGGGGTTTGGTGTGGCTATTGGTGGAGGGGAATGGGGAGAGGTTTGGTGGGGTTTGGTGTGGCTATTGATGGAGGGGAATGGGGAGAGGTTTGGTGGGGTTTCATGTGGCTCTTGGTAGAGGGGAGAGGTTTGTTGGGGTTTGGTGTGGCTATTGGTGGAGGGGAATGGGGAGAGGTTTGGTGGGGTTTCATGTGACTCTTGGTGGAGGGGAATGGGGAGAGGTTTGGTGGGGTTTGGTGTGGCTATTGGTGGAGGGGAATGGGGAGAGGTTTGGTGGGGTTTCATGTGACTCTTGGTGGAGGGGAATGGGGAGAGGTTTGGTGGGGTTTGGTGTGGCTATTGGTGGAGGGGAATGGGGAGAGGTTTGGTGGGGTTTCATGTGACTATTGGTGGAGGGGAATGGGGAGAGGTTTGGTGGGGTTTCTTGTGACTCTTGGTGGAGGGGAATGGGGAGAGGTTTGGTGGGGTTTCATGTGACTCTTGGTGGAGGGGAATGGGGAGAGGTTTGGTGGGGTTTGGTGTGGCTATTGGTGGAGGGGAATGGGGAGAGGTTTGGTGGGGTTTGGTGTGGCTATTGGTGGAGGGGAATGAGGAGAGGTTTGGTGGGGTTTCGTGTGGCTCTTGGTGAAGAGGAAAGGGGGAGGTTTGGTGAGGTTGGTAGAGATATTGGTGAAGGGGAAAGGAAGGTTTTTGAGGTTATTGGTGGAGGGAAAAGGGGAAAGTTTGATGGGGTTATTGGTGGAGGGGAAAGGGGGGAGGTTTGGTGGGGGTATTGGTGGAGGGGAATTGGGGGAGGTTTGGTGGGGTTGGTGAGGTTATTGGTGGAGAAAAAAGGGGAAGGTTTGGTTGGGTCAGTGGGGTTATTGGTGAAGCACTTCTATAATATATGAACTATTTTAAGTATTTTTACACATTTTTTCCCACATCTTTACTCTACTTCTTGGGAAAAATTACATCTACGTTTACAGTTACTGACTAGACCTCACCTTTTCCTTTGTACAGTTTGGACAGTGGATTGTCCCTTTTCCTTTCATTAGCATCAGTTTCTGACACTCTTGGCTGGAGATTATAGCTTGTTAATCTGATCACCATTGCAGTACCACTGCACCATGTCAGTGTCACTACTGATGGTCCATTTTTCCCATTGATACGGCTGCCAAACTGTTCATAGCGAAGCCTAACAGATGGGCCACAAAATGCCCCGTTATTGTTGGTGTACCTGATAATCTGCCAAGTCAGTGTATAATTTAATGTAAAATTTGATTTTCTACTCCATGTGCCATAATATGATTCCTGCTTTGATTCATTAAAGGTGCCTCTATTTTAAGTGCAGCCGGTTGTGTAAAAGTGTGAAGACGAGAAGCATGTTTTAAGTAGGAGGGAGCTTACTTTGAATATACAATAGCCTCTTACAGATAAGAAAAAGCAGATACAGTCCGAGTTGTGAAGTGTGTGTGTGTGTGTGTGTGTTGTATGTAATTGGCAGGCCTTGGTGTGGTAAACAGGTGGCTCATTGGAAAGCAGTCTCCGCTTGATAAAAACGAGTGTTGCACAGAAGCCATCCGTCCTCAGCTTCTGCGCATTCGCTGTGTGTGTGTGTGTGTGTGTTTCCTAAGTAACAACAACCGCTGTTCCTCCTGTTCTCATGACTAGAATAGAACACGTCCTATGCTCCAGTGGGGCGAAGCCGGAGACACATGCGCTGCTCTGAGCGGCACAGATTGCAAGGACAGGCTTCTCCACCTTGAACGAAAACCAGTTGCTCCTGCCAACAAGGAAAGGATTTCGCCATGCGTGCACACGCACACGCTCCCGGTCCGGGTGCACAAACACACACACACACGCATAAACAAAAAATAAATAAAATAGACAACTCATTTTCTGGGGTGTTGCATGCATAGAGAGCAGCAGCGGATGGCAACCTGTTGGAGACACATGACTGAGCAAAAGGAGTCTGGCTTCTGAAGTTTGTTTGAAAAAAAAAAAAGAGCAGCAAGTCATGGGGGCGGGATTAGGAGGTAAGAATGAAATAGTGAGATGGAATTGTACACATAGAGTCCCATGTCACACGATAAGTCAAATAAAAGATTATGGAACACTATTCAAGTCCCAAAACTTACTTACTAACTTAGATCCTGTTATACATTGTCAGAAAAAGGGAGGTACCGCACAGGTACAATTTTGTTCCTAGGGGAGCAAAAAATATAATAGTACCTTTAAAGGTACACAATAGGTCCTTAAGGTACAATTACGTTCCCAAAATGAGTTATAAAGCCTCTTACTAGAGGACAAAATTGTACCCTTCAGGGAACCACCCCAGCGACAGCCACTTGTACCTTAAAAGGTACAATTTTGTACCTTTCTTTCTGAGAGTGTAGTTTCAAATGGTTCAAGTCAAAGAAAATTTTTTTTCTATAGCTAGAGAACATCAGAAAGGACAGCATCTTAGAGAGAAAGTCTCTTTATTTGTCACATATACTTTACAGCACAGTGAAATTCTTTTTTCACATATCCCATCCTGGGAAGTTGGGGTCAGCCATGACCCAGCACCCCTGGAACAGAGAGGGTTAAGGGCCCAAGAGTGGCAACTTGGCAGTGCTGGGGCTTGAACCCCTAATCTTCCAGTCACCAACCCAGTGCCTTAACCACTTGAGCTGCCACCACCACTCTCCTTAGACACTACTTGACTTTTTTATGGATTATGATTTTTGAATAAACGTTCACTGAGTGCTTGGTCAGCTTATCCTTCAATCCATGAACATGCTTTCTTCATAGGAGAGCATAATTAACAAAGCATTAACTTAATCAAAATGATTAAAATTAAAAGTGTATTAAAGAGTCTATTTCACCATTTCATTATCACATTATATATAATAATGCCTGATATAATAAACTGAAATGCAATTTTATAAGCTGCTGAATTTTTGGTTTTGTTTATTAAACCGAATGTGCAGTGAATAAGTAAGGTCATTCACATGTTGGAAATAGAGTAGGATCACAGGAATTAAAATTTAAGCAAACTCCAAGATGCATTTGTCATGTCATGACATAAATTGTGACGAGTACATGTTTTTTCACTGATAAGAGTCTAAACAAAGAAGCTTTTCAAGAATTTTAACAGCAATTTCAATTTAAGTAGTTTTTTGCTACTTAAAAAAATCTCTATGCAAGCTGCATCATTAATGTAAAAAAGTATGCAAAATCAAGCATTTTGGCCTAAATAAATAAATAAATAAATAAATCTCCACAAAATCTGGCTAGATTCCATTTTTTTTTAATATTATAATATATTTTTTTATTCGTAAAATTTTCCTTTCCTTTTATGTTACACTGTATTGCATTCGACAGCAAATAAATTAATTATTTGCCTTTTTTTTGCATTTCTTCTTGCTGATATTTCAAGCAAGCTCGTGTCTAACCGCTATTCCAAAACCACGTCCTGGACAACACGTCTCCCCAGGAAAAATCTGGCAACCTTGGAGGTGTGAACTACATGCAGATGATTTGGCTATTCTGAACAGGAGCCCAGAAAATCAACTTAAGCATGCACGTAACTCAACTCTGAATACACGTAACTTTCCCTGCGTAAATATTGACATAGCTTTGGACTCTCTGAGGAAAAATACTTGTTTCTCTGCCAGCTATGAATAAAAATACACACTCACTGTCTCGCACGCTTATTTTTTTGTGAATACCAGAGTGACACCTGGGTCAAAACGAAATTGAATTTATCTGTTCGATAAGATGTTTATTGCTCCAAAAGGCTTCTACTTCTTTTTTTGTTTTGTTTTTTAAACTGACTTGCCAGCTGAAAGGACTGACTCGGCAGAAAGCCCGGGTAAATTGCGATCTACATAGAGACATTTCCATAAGATTCATGTAAAGCCTATCAAGCGGGTATTCAGTAGATCAAGAGAACCGGTGCAATATCGGAACGTGTCCGTTCAATCGAAGTATGTATATGGAAGAGATCTTATCAAAGGCTGCTTAGGCACGGAGTCGAAGCTGCTGAATAGTGCTGAATCAAAAAGCGGTATAACTCTTCTCTTGTGTAAAAAAGAGGGAGAGATAAAGAGAGCAGAGATAGAGAGAGAGAGAGAGAGAGAGAGAGTGCTCACTCAGGAGTTATGTTATTTTTCCCCTCTCTCATCCTTCCTTTTTTCCATAGGAAAATGAGCGATACGTGTAAACGTGAAACGGAGAAGGAGATAAAGATAGAGGGAATACAAGAGACAGAATTAAATAGTCATCACTGTCATACGTATTGATTGACTGCATAAGAGGAAAGAATAAACGGTTTAAGTGTCCTGAGGGGCGAGGCGAGAAGCGTCCGCAATTTCATACCATAAATGAAATATCTTCGAACAGGCATGCCGGGGCATTTTAGCAGCCATTTCTGCTATTGCATTACATTAATCAAGGCACTTCCTGTCCACTCATCTGAAGCCAGTACGGTGCATTCAGGGGGAGAGAGAGAAAGACTGTGAGAGAGAGAGAGAGAGAGAGAGAGAGAGAGAAAGAGAGAGAGAGAGACCTTGTTTTAGAGATGAGGCCTGATTTATGACTACCCTTCTCCTAGGCTCGCTCTCCTCCAGCTGACTCACCCAAACAAATAATTGAATTGGTTCAAGTACATAAAGCATCCCAATGGCTTCTGTAACGGTGGCTAACTGGTTTAACTAAGACAAGAGCATGCACATTTGAGAGGTGATAAAATTCCTCCTGCAATTCTCTCTCCTCGCTCTCGACGAACCGCATGGCTGTCTGCACTTCTCACGTGCCGCGAAAGCACCGTTATCGCATCGGAGCTCAGAGGGGAAAGAAAAACATAGTAACGGCAAAGAAAATACATCGGAAACCTTGACGTGCGTTATAGTTGGTTACAGCTAAGGTCAGAAAGACGCCAACTTATTAATTATTAAAGATGACTGACCTGTAAATTACATGCCGTAATGTTTCGGATATATGTGGCATGACATCATCCATCAGTCATATGATCATGTAATATATAATAGACTTGGTCATTTTGGGAGAGATATATAGAAAGGGGAAAAAAAAGTGTCCGAAATAACCATTTGGTTTGAAAGTTCATACATCTTGTGACTTTCTGATTGTCTTTTTCATTTTTTTTTTTTTTTGGTTTCTTGTTTTGTTTCACATTCTTTCTTGGACTTACTGTACACCAGACGTTGTGCCAAGCACTAGGGAAAATAAAAAGACCCCAAACCTCTGGCAGTCATTATTTAAAAAAAACAAAACAAAACAAAAAAACATATAGGGTGCACAGACCTCAATAAACATCAGCTGGGTAAATTACCGAGTTAGTTTTCTGCAGTACTTTCTAGCACTCCTCTGCTTTGATGAAAACTTCAGGGTTAAAAAACTGCAAGATAACAAGAGAGTTACGAAAGGGAAAGCAGAAGGAGAATGAGATACAGAGAAATAGAGAAAGAGAGAGACTTGTTTTGACACTGAAATTAATTTACAAGTTTCTTTTCCTGGGAAAAAAAAAGAAGAAGAAGGAAAAGAAGAAGAAGAAGAAGCTGACGAAAGGGAAGAGGGAATGAAAAGGGGCGAGATGAGAGAAGCGTTTGATATGTATCAGACGTCTGCAGTCTCTCGGGACTGTAGCTGGGACAATTACAGTACACCAGGTTGGACTCTGCCTCTGTTTCTGTAGGCAAGTGGCCAAAGTCTATCTCCAGTCAAAATATCCATGCGAGCTAACAAGCTTGTTCCACAGCGTTCGCAGCCTAGAAGAAAGGCATCCAAAGCCTTGAGACACAAACGAAAGCAGGCAGGGAGGGAGGCGAAAAAAGAAAAAAAAAAGCAGCTGAGGCCCCAAAACAAGGCTGGCGGAGTTCGGTGAAAGAAATGATGTGAAAGACGTGGCTTGATCAAGGTGTGAGGGAGAATAGAGTAGACGGAATGACCCAAAGGCACTAAGGTTCTCTCGTTCTCTTTCTCAGTCTCTCTGTCCCTTTGTCCCTCAGTAATGACCTGCTTTGAGTTGTTTATCACCTTTTTTTCCCTCCACCAGGCCTCAGTCATGTCGGCATGCCGTCCCTCACTGCTCCCTCTCGCTTTCTGTTTTTTTTTTTTTTTTTAATCCATTGCTGTTGTCTTACACCAGCAGTGGCTGCACAATAGCCATCTAAACTCATTAAGTAAATTCTGAGAGCGCCATTAATGGAAGCCTTTTTCTTCGGCTCCCCCGAAACCTCATGCTTAATTAGGTGAGTTCTTTTGACGGGGTGCAAAAACAAAACAAAACAAAAAAAATTTTAAAAAAAGGGTACTGCGACGCTGAAATGGCCTTGGTCCCACGAAGGGCCTCACGTCTCTGTGACTGCTAATGACTGAGTCTTTTAGTGGAAGGCGATGGAGGAGGAAAAGGGAAAAGGTTAGAGTTCGAACCCCACACAAAAAGCCGTCACTCTGGGGGAGCGACGTTGCTGTGCTCCTCCTCACCAGGTGACTCTCTGCTCTCATTAACAGACAATGGGCAGTCAGACGGTACAGGGTAAACATGTTGGGAAACGGGGTTTCCGAAGGTAGCAGAGGTCTCACTGACGACTGTCCTTTGGCGATAAATGTTTATTCCTCTATGTTGTAGACATATATCTAACACACTGAGCTTTCATGTTCTTATAAATGATGGAAATCAACCCTTACCTTAATAGTAATGGTCCTACATGGCAGGAAAGTATCTTTACACCACAACGAATGCTGTTAAAGTGCAATAAAGTAGTTTTAAACGAGCAATAAGGCTGATAAAGCTTCAGGAAACTAGACACTAGCCTTTCTAAATTACAATAAACTCCTCCACGTTAGCACTAGTCCTACTCTAAACTCTAGTACATGTGAGTGCTCTGTAATAATTACTAGCTTCTTCTGGTTATTGCCTCATACAGAAAGCCAGGATCTTGTTTTCTATTGGCCAACAAATTCGTGAGATGAACTCACTGTGAAGCGATAACTGCTTCCAGAAGTCTAGTATAAAGATTTACTAAACAATACTCTAATATTACTGCACCAATCACACATACTGGTAACATAAATACTCATCACTCATCTTGATATGAGTCTAATTTACGCTAAACAAGTCTCTTGAATAAAAATAAACACGTAAGGACTGATGATGGTGCGATGCTCTCTATCCGTTTCGGTTTAAATGTATTGTTGTGTAACATCCGCAACAGTTACTTCCTGTTATCACTTACCCTAGAACAGCTACAAGTCATTCCCTCACCAGACTGTATTTTTTTCCCCTCTAGTTTAGATTTAATATGATACACATCAACATGTTACAGAAAAACTGGAAAGTGACTTTCCTCTGGTGGTCCCTGACACTAGAGACTCCTTCCATGAAGAATAAATAATAAATAATAAATAAACATCTGCTTACAGAAAACTCCACCATCCATCATATCAACATTTATATCAATGGATGTTTTTCTTCCTTTTGTTACAGAACATCTTTTTTACTTGCCTTGTTATGATGGATGACGCGCTGCTCCACCATACAAGCCTGTGTTTGCGTCTTTACTACAGAATTAACAGAATATTAAAGGGTATAAATCTGTGATTTGCCTAGCAGCTGGAATTACTGTCAGAACGGCAGTATTTCAAATTAGAACAAACTCCCAAAAATGACTACTGTACATTGCACTCGCTAATTATTCTTGTCTATTTTAAAATATAATAGCTCACGCTGGGTTTTTTTTTTCAAACCCCATGGGGACATTGATCTGGATCTGGGAGGAGTGTGTAAAAAAGACACACACACACACACACAGAGTGAAGCCTTGGACCAGTCAAAATTATAGTCCAATGTTCAGAGCTGACCCAAGAGAACTCTTAAAACCAACCCCCTTGTCTGTACAGTATGTGTGTGTGTGTGTGTGTGTGCATACTGAGCTGGACTCACACAAAATGGAATAATCCTGTGAGATCACGGCCACAAAACCAAGACTGTAATCCCCCAAAACACACACATACACACACATACACACACACACAAACGTGCCTGCTGGGTATAAACAGGTGCCAGGTGGCCCCTGTGGTCTGGATTTCCGCTCTTTCTCTCTCAGGTTAGTGGGGGTGAGGTGTTGTTGTAAGCTGCTATGCTACATTCAGGCATATCTAATACCTCAAAGTCTTTGTGTGTTTCCGTGCATGTGTGTGTGTGTGTATGTGTGTGTGTGTGTGTGTTTCTCTCTTTGCCTCAGAGACTTAGCTCTGGGTAATTACCAACAGGCGGGGAGCTTGATCTCCACTGTGCAGCTTTCAAATGCACATCAGGAAAACCTGGCCACACACACACGCACACACACACGCGCACACACACACACACATATACATGCTGGTCTTCATGCTGTGTGGGTTATAAACAATGTGGTGCTTATAACATATGTTCCATTAATTGTGGTAATTTCACATTCATTTGTAACTGTGAAATTCAGTTGTTGTAGATTTCATTCTAAATACTTGTGTTTCAATTTAGCCATAACAACTTACAAACCAAAAACATATACTCATCATTTTATTTTAGGGCTTAGCATATAGTCGATTTTTGGCCTGCATACATTAATCATTGTAGGTCAAAGATAAGAATTTCTACTGACTGAGGACTGATTGCAAAATTTGCTATAAATCGGTTGTTAGATTTGTTTTTAGGTAGCCAGTGAAGCACCAGGAGTCTGTGGAGCAGGGTTGTGTGGTTGGGGTCTGTGTGGTCTATGGATTTGTGGACTAAGGATAATTGTGTCAGAAATAATAGAATAATGGGTATCAAGGATTGGCTGAATAATGATCACTTGATCAGTGGGCAAGAGCTCAGTGGAACAGGGATCACTAGAACAGGAATAATGTGGACCAGGTTTGCTTGATCCAGTGGACCAGGGGCAAGTGGACCATTGATTGTTGGAGCCAGGAGCCAAGGAGACAGGAATCTGTAGACCAGGAACAAGCAAACCATTGATTGTTGGATCCAGGAACCAATGGACCAGGGATCTGTCGACCAGGGACAAGTGATCCATTCAATGGTGGATCCAGGAGTCAATGGACTAGGGATATGTGGACCAGGGACAAATGGACTATGATTGTTGGATCCAGAAACCAATGGACCAGGGGTCTGTGGACCTGGAATCAATAAAACTGGGATCAGTGGACCAGGTTTTGGTGGATTATGGATGAGTGGTTAAAGGATCCCTGTGGACCAGGGGCAAGTGGACTATTAATTGGTGGATCTTGCTGGATCCAGGAACCAATGGACCAGGGATCTGTGGACCTGGAATCAATAAAACAGGGATTTTTTACCAGGTTTTGGTGGATTATGGATGAGAGGTCCAAGGAACCCTGTGGAGCATGGGCAAGTGGACTATTAATTGGTGGATCTTCTTGGATCCAGGAACCAATGGACCAGGGATCTGTGGACTTGGAATCAATAAAACAGGGATCAGTGGACCAGGTTTTGTTGGATTATGGATGAGCATAGTGGAGCATGGGCAAGTGGACTATTGATTGGTGGATTCAGGAGACAATGGACCAGGGATCTGTTGACCAGGGACAAGTGGATAGATTGTGATAGATTGTTGATTATAGGAACCAATGGACCAGCGATTTGTTGACCAAGGACAAGTGGACTTTGTTGACCAAGGACAAGTGGACTACTGATTGGTGGATCCAGGAGTCAATGAACCAGGCACCTGTGGACCAGGAATCAATAAAATAGGGATCAGTGGATCAAGTATTGGTGGATAATGTATAACTGGTTCAAGGATCAATGGAGCATGGATTGGCAGATCCGGGACTAGGAATTGGTGGACCAGGATTAGATGCACCAAGGATCAGTGGAGCAGGTATCATTGGACTAGAAATTTGCTGAACAAGGGATTGGTTTTCTGAATCACACCCAAGTTTGAAAACAATTATTAGTGTTGATTAAACTTAACAAAACATTGGTGAGGATCCTGTTCTTAAATAACCTCATCCAATCTATTTGTTTATCCTCAGATCTCCTGTTCGTTCCTCTGTGTCACAAGCAGCTCAGGGACATAACCTTACTGCTTCTGTTTGCTCTGATTTAAGACTGTGTATGCTGTGATAGTGCTTGAGCTACTGAGCCATCATAACCTGTCTTTTCCTATTCGCTTTAACCTACAGGCCAACCACTCTCCAATCTCCATCATAGTGTGTGTGTGTGTATGTGTGTGTGTGGCAGCCCTACTACCATTTATTACCCCACTCCACTCCTGAAACTCTGTTTGCAATTTAAGGCCACAAATTAGAAGCGTAAGTCATCTGTTTTCTATAATCCTCTGTCAGACAGTGCACACTTGGGCCTGCTCAGCAGCACAGAGAGAAAGAGAGTGAGA
Organism: Hemibagrus wyckioides; assembly: GCF_019097595.1. Taxonomy (NCBI): domain Eukaryota; kingdom Metazoa; phylum Chordata; class Actinopteri; order Siluriformes; family Bagridae; genus Hemibagrus; species Hemibagrus wyckioides. The sequence goes on from NC_080720.1 coordinate 28,795,930, forward strand.
AAGACTCTTAGAAGAGCAGAGGAATGATATGTGTTTGGGTGCACTGGGTTGCTCTTGCATTAATGGAGTGAACCGTTTGGGACAGGTCCTTCCAGGTCCACCATTGTGTCCACTGTAACAGCTTTAGCTTTCAGACAGATATTCAAGGAGACAGTCTTATTAAAGGAATAGTTTGACCAAACAATAAAATTGACAAAATTTGCTCATTTTCCAAACTTTCTAGAGAAGCCAATAGTCCAACAGAAGTAAACATGTGAACTGCTAGCTGCACTGAAAGCTAATGTTAAGAAAAACTTCAGCTACGAGTTTAGCCCAATATACTTCATGTCTGGCGGTACATACTCTCTATTTGTATACTCTCTATTTGTACATAAATATTTTGATAATGGATCAGTAGATGGTTGGAATGGTTAGAATAATGAACAAAAAGGTAGATGAATGGAAGAATGGATGGAGGGATGGATGGATGGATGGATGGATGGAGATGTGAAAAGAGCTTAATAAATGGATGAATGTACACTATATAAGGAGTTTAAAAAAGAACATATATATGAGGAATGAGTGCATGGATGAAGGGACATTGGATGGATGGATGGATGGATGGATGGAGGGATGGATGGATGGAAGGAAGGATGGATAAATGGATGTGCATAGAGCCAGACAGAAAAATATTTTGATCCATATATTAAACTTAACTGTTAAACTTTGAATGCCAGACATATCCAGGATGATGGTATACATTCACAGTAAGATGAAATGTGAGAGCATTTCATGTTTATTCAGTTCCACATCTGTGTCATCCTCCCACATACTCTACCTGGACAGAAGTAGAAGAATAAACAAGCTAAATCTATCGTTGTATTCATGTAGGTTATAAACCCTTACATAGACAACTCTCTCTGTCTCTTTTGCTTGCTTTTTTTCTCTCTCATGTGTGTGATATACACAGATTAAGCTTTGGTAAAACCCCACAGAGTGAGATTTAGGTGAGTTGTCAGTGAGTAGAGAGAGAGTAAGCGAGAGAGAGAGAGAAAGAACATTATCCCTCTGCAGGAGTCCTTGTCTGCGTCGTATTTTATATCAGCCTGCTGCCAACACGGCTGTCAATACCACACAGGAATAGGAATAAAGGACAGATTATTCAGCAGGAGAATAAAACACATTCATTTTCACCAACATTTCACCCACACGTTTGACAAACGTTGCACAGCGGCTCCTGTCGTTGCATAAATACCTGCGTCAGCTCAAACTGCTGAAAGGGTTTTAACACCTTCCACCTTGCATTCCTTTATATGATCGTTGCACTGAAATAAATTTCAGCTTTGATTCTTTCTAAGACAGATAGAAATAATCTCTATCCCAGCCCTAAAAGCTTAGCCCCAACCTTAAACCCTACCCCAACCCTACTCTCTAACCGTAAACTGTCCCTAAACCCTAATTCTTGACCACAAACCTTAATCCTAATCCTCACTCAAAGCCCTAACTGTATTCCTGATCTCTAACTCTACCCTTAAACCCAATACATAAAGCATAATCATAAACCCCAGCTCTTAAACCTTAATCTCTACCCTTAAATCAAACCTTAAACCCTGAACCAATATAATCCTTAATCCCAATTCCTAACCATAATTCTCAACCTTAGCTCTAAACCTTGATCGCTATCTCTAAATCTAATCTTAAACCTTGAACCCAATGCCAACTCTAATCCCTAACTCAACACTATAAACTTTAATCCCAATCCCAAACCATAAACCCTAGCTCTAACCATACACCATCATCCTATCTCTATCCCTAAATCAAATCTTAAACCCTAAACCTTACCTTAACCCTTAACCTTATACCATATCCCCTTACAATTTAACCCTAAATCATTGTCTATCATCTCAATACTCAGTGATATACATAACATCATGTATAACATTTAAATATATATATATATATATATATATATATATATATATATATATATATATATATATATATATATATAGCAAGATTTGGTGGGATTTTTGTATTTATATGCAAGAGATTGCATGTTATAACACAAAAATCCCAACGATTATGAAACCTTCTATGTATAGCAGCAAACACACAGTAGTGTCTTTAAATATAGTATCTGAATAATACCAGAAACCCTGATCCTATCAGAGCATGCCTGCTTCATATATACTGTGTATCATGAGGCATCAAGTGAAATTCCAGAAGCGCAGTGTTTATTTTGGGTTGATGAGGGTGTTAAAGGGTCCATTGGTTTGCCAGCGCGTCTCCAGCTTTCGCCAACACGAAACAGAAACTTGCACAAATCCCAGGCAGGGGAACGAGCAGCGCCATGACACGCTTCCTTGCCGTGCACCCAACCGAATCCAAATATTCCCTTCTCCAGCGCTCTTCTGCTCATTTATGTTGGAAACGGCACGCTGTGTTGCACTTTGCAGCAATAGGCGTCGCTTTCTGATATATGTGCCCGCGCTGATCTCTCAGTAGGACATGAGGGAGTATCTCGTTGCATTATATCACGGTCTCCAAAGCAAAACTCCAAACAACACCATAAGTCATGCTCAAATGAAGAAGACTAATAAAATAAGTGGAGGGGAAAATCTGGAACATGATAAGAAGGCAGTAGGCTGCTTAACTATGATATAAGCCTCTTTGGCATTATAGCACCTGACCAACGTCTTAATACCTTTCTATAAAATTTATACAGCTTAAATCTTTATTTTTCATTCTAGCTCATGCTGAGCTACTAAAATTGCTTGCAGTGTCCAAAACGTTTAATTTATTTATTTTGTTTCACGGAGATGATCCAGTACAAAGAATTCTTTCGAGATTGGTTTTATCATTTATGGAGAATTCAGCAAATTATACAGCATTTGAACCAAAATTAAATCATTCTTCATGCAAAAAAAAGCTTTAATTTGAAATCACTGAGTCAGGATGGAGCCTTTTAAAAAGATCTGTTTAAGAGATGACAATAATTTAATAAAACCCATTAAGTTTAATTTAATTAATGCTGTTGTTGAATTATTTGTTGGTTTTGTATACACAGCACAAGTTTATAAAAAGTTTTTAAAGGTAAAACTAAATAGTATATGAACAAAAGACAGAAAAAAAGGAGATGAACAAACATAATAGATAGAAAATAGACCAGAATTTGGTTTATAATTTAAAATAACATATTTTATTTAATATTTTTTTAATTATTATTCTCATCCATTGAAAACAAAAAAATCAGCTCCATTTTGAATTCAACTCAATTCAGTTAAAATTTGTATCCATTATTGTTTCTTATAAAGAAAGAAAAAAAAGATGGCTGAGGGTGTAGACTTTTGGATCCAAAAGCATCCCCTCCTTGACTGTACTGGTTACACAGCAGCACTCCTTTATTAGAAACCTGGTTCATCTCCGCTGAGGAAAGGAGCTGTATAGGAACGATAACATTTGAATAGATGAACTTCCACCATCCACACTTCATATCCATATGCACTGCCATTTTAATTTTATTCATTTTTTTTCACAGTCTTTACAATGTTTACACTGTTGACAATATTTGCATTGCGCCGCCACTTTAATTCCACAAGTCTGCTGCTTATATTTACAATGTTTACACCCCAGTGCACTTCCACATCACACTCTTATACTCGTCTTTTTTTATATTTGTATTCTTAGTTCGTTTCAATTATAATGTATACTTCTTACTCTCTGTGCTGCTGTATTAACAAATCTCTATATAATCATCCATCCATCCATCATGCATCCATCTATCCATCCAACGATCCATGCAACCATCCATCCATGCATCCATTTATCCATCCATCCATGCATCCATCCATCCATCCATGCAACCATCCATCCATCTATCCATGCATCCATCCATCCATGCAACCATCCATCCAATCCTATCATCCATCATGACGAATTGTACCACTTTGCAAGTAAGTGAAATTTTCTCAGATAGAGTCAAAGTTCTTGCACCTTGTGTAGTTTAGTTCTGTTTGTGTGCGTCAGACTGTATTTTGTTTTTGTTCTGTGTAGCACCTCTGGTACAGGAGGAACGTTGTTTAATTTCACTGTGTACTGCATCAGCTATACATGGTTGAAATGCCCTTTGACTTTTGACTTAATTTTCGACTTTGACTTTGATTTATCTTGTCTTTCCTATTATAATATTACAATTATTAATTATTAATTCTCAATATATGCATCCATCTATTTCACCTTCTTCTACTTTCTTCTTCTTCCTCTTCTTTTGTTTCGGCTATTAAGCAATTCCTATTTTCACAGTTTAAAGAGTTTCTATTTATTTACAGATATTTTATGCAGATGTTTACTCAAGCATTTTGCATAAGTCTGTTAGACTTATTCCATTTATCATCATTACGACAATTGTATTTTATTTAAGTTATTTTATTTTATTTTGTATGTGCACTGATCGTTTCTAACTACTCTGCGAGCCTTAAATTGACCCCTGGGGAATTTTTTTTTTTTTTACAAATTTCAGTTTCTTGTTCATTGGTCAGATCATTTTTGCTCATTTTTATAAATAATTAGCTAAATTATCTGCCAATACAAGCCTTTGACTTGAAATTAGTCAAAATTCCATAGGTTTTATTAATCTTCCCTGATTAGTCATACTCTTGTAACAGGAAATTATATATATATGTCTTATTATACACAAAATATTTTCACTTATTTAGATGTCATTTTGTAATTGTGAAGTAAAACCTGGCAGGAACGACAGGACTAATCCCAAGAAAATGGATTTGTCCAACATACATGTTGTTATAAACTGTTTCTCATTATAACAGATTCCTCAAGCTGATCCTGTAAGCCACCTCTGCTTCCTTTACAACACAGGGGTCCTGGGAGGTGAGTGAATGTGTGTGTGTGTGTGTGTGTGTGTGTAGGCTCTTAACTGATGTGACCATGGCAAAGTTGGTGGCGCCTACATGCACGCCGACAGCTTTATGGCCTCAGGGCCAGTGCAAGAGGAAAGAGGTTTCTGGGAAAAAGGCATTTTGGCTGGTAGCCCAGGCAGGCAGGTACACTGCATTTGGCTGACTAACTTGAACTTGTAATACTGCTTGCAGCTACTACATATCTGACTAATGTGTAATTACTACTGCTCAAGTAAACAACAGCTCTCGCCCTGGGAAACCATTCACATGGTGAAATTTGGACATTACATACACACTATATATATATATATATATATATATATATATATATATATATATATATATATATATATATATATATATATATATTATGCTGAAAACTACAGATTTTGATACATCTAAGCCTGACTATTGCTCTGGACTCAAATGAAAGTATGTGTATACATTACAGATGCTATTTATACAAATCTAGAAACTGGATCAATGTGGCTTTATGTCTGTTTTGTTATGGCACATAACCAGCAGCTTGATCAAAGCATGACTTTCATTATATGAGTTACTGTTTCCACTTCAAACTTGATCTTTTTCCTATATAGGAAACCCTTCCTGAAATGTTTTATCCCCTTATCTACACCATAGAAAACTGCCAAAGATTACATTAAGATGTGTATTTATTATAATCACATAATACTTTTTATCTCTTTATAGTTACATATAGAAATGAAGCTTTCAGACTTTTCTCATGTCTTAAATTTACTCACTGGAGACTCCTCCCCCAAATAAAACCTTCAGCATTTTTAAAATCTGTTTATATGTATCGTCTGCCATTCAAATCCCTGTGCAAGTCATCATTACAGATTCAGATATTACACCTAAATCTAATCTTAAATGCTGAACTCAATGCCAACTCTAATCTCTCAATTTAACAGTATAATTCTTAATCCCAATCCCTAACCATAATTCTCAACCTTAGCTCTAAACCTTGATCTCTATCTCTAAATCTAATCTTAAACCTTGAACTCAGTGTCATTTCTAATCCCTAACTCAACACTATAATCTGTAATCCCAATCCATAACCTTAAACCATAATCCTCAACCGTAGCTCTAAACCTTGATCTCTATCCCTAAATCTAATCTTAAACCTTGAACTCAATGCCAATTCTAATCCCTAACTCAACACTATAATCCTTAATCCCAATCCCTAACCATAAACCCTAGCTCTAAACCTTGATCTTTACCTCTAAATCTAATATTAAGCACTGAACCCAATGCAAACTCTAATTCCTCTCTAATTCTCTAAACTCTAATTCCTAACTCGACACTATAACTTAATAATAACTCCATATCCCTAACTATAAACCTTAACTCTAACCGTCAACCATAATCCTCAACCTCAGCTCTAAACCTTGAATCCTATCCCTAAATCTAATCTTAAGCCCTAAACCCTACCTAACCTTACAACATTTCCCCTTACAACTTAAACCCTAAATCATTACACAACTTAAAGCCATCATCAGATATGGTGACATTGCACTAATATAATCTCTTCTGGCCAATCAGAAGTAAGAATTTCATATATGGAGTTCACTTGAAAGAAAATTCCACACCTGGGTTCTAAATCAGCTTTCACACCGGGCAAAAAAGTGAAAAAGTACCAAGCTTTTGAGAGCACACCCTAAATTTCTGAAATAAATAAATATGAAGGTGCTCCAAACTCTTGATGAGCTTTTAATAAATATGCAGTTTTGCCTCTTAAAACTAATGGAGATTAATCATGCAGACTTTTTAAAATGGAGGAAATCTGATGAAGATGAAAGACCCTTAACGCCCCTGAAAAGCATGAGCCGGAAAAGTGGAGGACAAAGAGTGTATTTTTTATTTGAAAAAAAGTCTTTTTTCCCTGAGATGAACTTTTAGCATTCATACCTCTTACATCGGAATCAAACAGGAGATAAACACTTCACATCGGCATCATGGAACAATAGAGACATCAGGGGCCATTTGCCTCGACAGCAGCGATAGTGATCAAACCGAGCTGCGGAGAAACGCAGGCAGGCTTTTTACTGGAGAGCGGAGAACAGGTGACAGTTTATAGACTCGTAATCTGCATTTCAAAGGCCTTTCAGAAACGCAGCTCTTCATGAGAGCTCTTTAGCTTCTGCGCGCTTTCATACAGCCGACTGCTGATGATATACCTCTCGCGCTCCCTCTCTCTCTGTTATGTAATCATTTACAAGGTGTCTGCGTGTGTATAGGTGGAGAAGAAGAGCTTCTTCCCTTTCATCTCGTCTTTCTCACTCACACTTACACACGCTTTTCCTGCCTGGCTGTCATGTTCCGGTTCTCCTCCCCTTTCCACGGTGCAGGATTCCGGCTGTCATGTCGTCTCCCTTGCCATTTTGTTCTCACTGACACGTAATTGTGCCTGAGGGGAATCGTGCTGCGTTTGGTTCAATCAGGAGCCTCTACCTGCTGTACGGGCCTGCAGATGAGAAATCAATTAGCAGATTCAGGAAAAGAAGTCAACATTTTATGTGCTACTTTTTAATTTTGACAGAAAAGTAAGAATGGTCCCAATTCTAAGACTCAGAAGTTATGCAATGGCTAATGCACACGGTCTCAGCCTTGGTTCTGGAGTACCCCCTGCACATTTTAGTGCTAGCACAACCATTTAAACACTTTAACAAAATGGCTCTAAATTAGCTGATTTGTTGGAACAAAGTGTATTGAAGAAGCTGCCTTTATTTGTCACATATACATTACAGCACATTCTTTCTTTACATATGCCAACTTTGGAAGTTGGGGTCAAAGCATAGGGTCAGCCATGATGCAGCAGACCCTCGCCCCTGGAGCAGGGAACGTTGAGGGCCTTGCTCAGGGTGGCAGCTTGGCAGTGCTGGGACTTGAGCCTTGATCTTCCGATCAACAACCCAGAGCCTTAACCACTTGATCTACCACCACTATTCTTCAAGACCAGGGTTGGGAGCATGTAAAGTTTTTTTCTACCATTGGGAAGTTGGACTTCTGATGGGGATGTCAAGGCTTAATGGTTAAGGTTTTGGACTACTGATCGGCTCTGTATTCTGGGTGCAAAGGTACCATCACTGCTAAGAAAATCATAGGCAGAAGGGAAAAATCGAATTTTCATCACAAAGTCGTAGTCTATGCATGTGGATGATAGTTCCATGGTAACAGACATGCTAGCATCTCTCATCAATGGCACAGTGACTTTACCAAGCATTCACATCTTGTTTTGTGAAGAAGTCACAAGTCACCTTTATAACGACAGCACAAACCCAAAGTGACCACAACCAGGAGCAATGTGCATCACTCACCACTGGCATCCTTTCCCCTACAGTGATTTGGCTTCTCCAGCAGGGGAATTTTATTCGCATTTGGATACCCCAGGATACCCTATTTCCGATGTTAGCCAACCTCATGTGTCAGCCTGTTCAGCCTCATTAGCCGCCCCAGGATGTTGCATATGTGGTAGATTGAAACGATGCAAGGATGCAACTGCCATCAAGTGTCTCAGGAGAGTGTACCTTTCTTGAATGAATCTTTCCTGAAATGATAACCCTCGCTTGTAGGGGTCTACATAAAATATTTAAGGAAAAGACTGTTCTTTGGATGGTTAAGGTTTTTAAGTTTCTTGAGGTGACCTCTTTGCTTAAAGGATAACCTTTTGATGAAGGTACATCAAACATTTAAGGGAGTTCCTCAAGGGGTCTCAACCATCCAGAGGGTACCTTTCCTGAAAGGCTCATGCTCCGCTGTAGGTTTCTGCATGAAGATATTATATAAAAATATTCCTCAAGGGTTGTTTGAATGGGAACCGTTACAAGGGTGCATGTATGGGGAAAGGGGGATACTCAAGTATTCTTCAGATGGTGAGACTTCTCCTCTAAAGGGATCCTTGAGTATTCTTTGGATTCTTGAGGGAAACTTTCCTGAAAATCCTTCATCATAGGGCTCTACATAAAACATTCAAGATTTCAAGGTTCTTCAAATAAGGTATTTGAAGAAACCCATCCTAAAAATCTTCCATTGTAAGGTTCTTGACAGAAGCATTCATCGGTGCCTTTAGACAGAGAAATTGATTACTGTGCCTTTTAAAGGTATTTTCAAGTATACCTTCATTTTGCCGGTTATGTACGAGACATGGTTCCTGGTCTGATGTGGTTTTACAGAAAATCAGTACAAGTGATGGATACTTTCCATTCTTTTACTACATTTCAACCTTCATCCCAAACCCCACAAATCAAACCTGAGCACTCCTCCCACCCAATTAGGTTATGCTTTCACTTAAAACAGTGTCTCACCATGTCAACAACCAGGAGAGTAGTAAGGAGTGTATATATGCTCGCAAGTATGTGTGTGTGTGGGTGTGTTGAGCCGTAGCCGTCAGCTTCCTGGCCTGGGCTACCTCTGTGGAGCTTTATTCTGTCCAAGGGAAACAGATTTAGTCAGGGCTTTTGCAGCCATGCGGTACAGCAGTTTTATGCAGTGGGAACATATGTAAACATTATCTATTACTACACTAAGGGAGTAAGGGTGGACTTTGATGCATTTTATAGCAGTGGCTGTTTTCTGTAGGGAGGGGAAGGGTGAGAGCACACAGAGACATGATTATGGAGAATGCCAATATACCTATATACATTCACTCACTCAAACAAATATGCTTTGATTCTATATCCCTTTTTATCCTTGATGCATCTGTAAGGCATCAAACCACCAAACAGCATCTCTTTTCCCAGTCAAATCTGTAGTGTTTTTAACTGTAACTAAAGAACAGACTGAGGTCTTTGTTGGAGCCTGAATTGACTTTGTCTGTTAGCCAGCTGATTGTTGTAATTTAAACCTTCACACCTGCTAGAAGAGGCAGTGAAATCATGGCTTAGCTAATGCAGTAGCTAGCTTGGTGATATCATGCCTTAGCTAATGTGGATAAATTCTCACTGGAGACCATGGAGTTGGATGAATTTGGATTTCCTATCAAACATATGGTGCGAAAAAGTTTTCTTTTCTTTTCTTTGTTATATAAAACAAGGTCAGGGTAGGTTAGCTAACATTTGTGGCCTATTTCCAAGAAGACCAATTGAAACAGTCTTTTCAAATTTTTCTGAGATAAACATTACATTGCTCGAACATGGCTCAACTTTACACCTAAAATCTATGCTAACTAGAATATGTATTGCTTCACGTCCACTCCTTTCTTTCCCAGATTTCCACTGTTTGCAGGATTAGGTATGCCCTAGAGTGACTGCTATAACACGACACTTGGGAATACTCTTTACAGCGCACATCTAAATGTTGCAAACTGATGTTTCCAATTAGGACCACAGGGCCTCCCACTCTGGGCAGTCTAAAACAAGCATGAGGCCTTTCTAACGGATTGCACAGAAACCCTAATGAGTTGTCAGCAGGCTGTTACTCAGGTGTTATATGAAGGAGGACAGTTTACAGGGCCAAGCATGTGGAATATGAAGGAGTGGGATTTGAGTAACCAAAACAGTTCTTACACCTACAAACCAACACCCAGGAATGTTTCGGGCAGTCCCAGAATCTCAATGAGGAAAGGATCACTGGGGAATCTATGGAGTTTTGGATAAGTTTAGGATGATACATCTAGAAATACTTTCATGCTGTTGGTTTCATGAACTACTCTTAAGGGTTCTCCAATTTGATTTTTTTTTGTAGGAAACTTTAAACTTTCTTTACCAAACCCTGCACTAGAGAGCAGAACTTTCAGTTTCACCTTTTTAGAAATGTTAACCATAAAAAGAACCTTTAAATTGTTTAAGGATCCAAGTTTTTAAGTGTTTTATACTTGAAGATGGTTTACTAAATTGATTCCTTATCAAAATTCTAGTGTACTCTTGGAATGTTTCCAGAACACACACATCAATTCCAAAGGAGCAGCTAATTACCAGGACCTTCTTAAGTCCATGCAAATCAATGAAATGTTCAAGACATGAGGTACTCTAGGATCAGGGTTGGAAAACACTCGTTTGTTAGTGAACACTAAATTCTACGAAACAGTGGCTCTCAAAGTGGTGTCCAGGGACTCGCAAGGATTCTTGAAACATAACCATGCTATTCCATTTCTTATTGAGTTCTCATGGTTGTGATCTGGTTTGACTTGTAACTCAGATCAAATGGTGGGTTTAATCCAAGCATCCATCATTCAATAACAAATAACATGAACTTAGACTTAATATGGTTTGTTTGTGGAAAGGTCAAGAATAAAACTCTGACTCCAATAAATTACCAAGACGGTATTTGTACACATTAAAGAATTGGATTAGGATCAATAGATTTTATTTGACAGTTAAAGAGGTCCCTGGCTGCTTTAAATTGTCACCACTATGCCGGTCTGGGATGATGTAAAGGCAAGGAGGGAGGATGCTGGTATTACCTTGCAGATGTTTCTTTAAACTGGATCTACCTGGAAACCCTATCATTAGAGAATAGGAATAAACCAAAATGTGGTGTTCAGGTCAGTAGCAAAATATAAAGACATATATAGCCCAGTTTAGTCACTGGGATGCACTTTAATGATGTGAAACCTTCATACAGTATTCCCAAGCAAATCTTCAGTTCTGAAATTTTTTGTCTACTTTCATTGATCTAGATTGAGAAGGAAAAGGGGTAGAAATCAGTTGCACGGCTATAAGGTATATTAAAAATGAAAAGCTAAGCCAATTCTACATTAGCAAATGAAGTATGATACATGTGTGCTGGATTTAGATGCAGGAAATTGTATGTGGGCAGAAAGGTTTTCTCTTTCTAACTGTGTGGAGGTGTGTGCTTGAGGGACACTTTTATTGAAGACACAACACACACACACACACACACAGTCTTTTCCTTGTGGAGAACAGCAGCTGTTCTGAACTCTATCCAGACATCCCTTTCTTTTTGTCTTCCTCCCTTTCTCTTTCTTTCAGTTTTCAGTGAACACAGGAAGTCTCCATCATCTATAAATCAAACCTCAGTGAAAGCGATGGAAGGAGAAGAACATTTGTAGTAGGGTTGCCACTCTTTGGACCTTTTCCAATGCACATGTTAGCGTGACTTCTGGCATAAAAAAAAAAAAAAAACAGATCTGTGCTTTTTATTTTGGCCAAGTACAGAAAGTTCCAGTTGGAAGATTTTTGGTATTTGTTCAAGAATGGGAAATAATGTTGCATTCGAAGTGCAGTTGCAACTTGTAATCCACTGCCTACAACCTAATTTATGGCCTAAAAGCCATCAGATTCTTCTTGAACTACCAGTCCATTCCACGTTTATGGAGTGACCTCATATCAGCATGGCCCTCCATAAAGTAAAATTATCTTACAGGGCTGAATTTATATTCAGACACAGTACTTGGCTAAATCACTGTTTTAAGAAGGTTCAAATAGTTCCCTATGAAGTTAGCCCACTAGTTTGTCTAAGACACCTTAATTTTATACAACTGAGCAATTGAGAGTTAAGGGCCTTGCTTAGGGGCCAAGCAGTGGAAGCTTGGTTGACCTGGGACTCAAACTCGCAGCCTTCCAATCTGTAGCTCAACAGCGTAACCACTGAGCTGCCACATACCTTGTTGTCTGATCTCATTGCTGTGCTGCAAATTACTGCCTGAAATGCAGTTAAAGTAGTTTTTAATGACAAGACACTCTTTTGTGAAGCAGTCTGTTTCTTCTTTTCAATACTGGTCTAAATTGGTAGACCATCTTTTCCAGTTTGTGAATTTCTATCTGTAATAAACAACTTGTTGTCTATGTGATGCTCCTGTTAATTTAGATTCCTTTCTCCATGCACTTACTAGTTAGCATAGAATTTTTACCTGTTTGATCAGTGTGGCCTTTGTTTTGTTTGCTGGTCACTCATCAGACAAAGCTTTTTTTGTGCGTGTACCATATGTGCTACGAACACCACGCTTTACACACAGACTAACGGAGAGATAATGACTTATATCAGGACATGAGGATGGGAAAACCTCCTGGATGAGATGCTAGTTCATTGCAGGAGCAACTTAGCATAACCAGTCCATCTACAGACATACACAGTTTCTGGGAGTTAGGAGAAAACTGAAGGAAACCCTTACAGACACCAGAGGCACATGCTCCAAACCTGGGACCCTGGAATTGTTGACTAGATGGTGGAGAATAATCTAAAAGTTTGCTTAGCTTCTGAACAGCTCCATTTCCATCTTATTTGTACCTGGAGAGAGGAGTAAAACATGAGTTTTACGGTGACCCCAATCAGAATCAAATACCACCGACAGACGGAGCGAGAGAGAGAGAGGGAAGGAGGGAGAAAGAGATAGAAAGTCAGGAAGCGACAAAGAAATGGAACTCTGCTCATCTGACATTGATGGGATACCTCCCATCATGTTTTCTTAGACTTTTCATCCCTTCTCCTCCTTTTTCAGTCTTATCACTCTGGGTGTGCATGCGCCTGACAGGTCTGCTCAGGTGTTGTTAATCCCACGGTTTAATTCTGTTGTGCGCCTGGCAGGAGGTCCCCTCCCTCTGCTGTAGGATCAGCTCTGATCCTGTTCCTTTCTTTCTCACTCTGATCCCTCCCTCCTTCCCTCCCTCTCTTTTTCTGCTAACTGCTAACGAAGCCCAAAGCCACCATTTTGATTCTTTTTCATAAGACAATCAGTCAGAAGAGAAATGTGTCCATGATATCTCCAGCCAGAAAAAAAAACGAGCTGCGAGTAATACCGACAGCAGAATACTATCAGAAGATTACTTTTTAATGACAAGCCACTGCTTTTGTGTGGGTTAAACCAGCCAAAGTTGAGCACAGATAAGGGTGTTTTGCTTGAACAGGAACTGCCAAGATGCTGGATATAAGCTTCTCTTGCTTCATACTTGGCTAGAGACTGTAGTGCGCCTTGGTCGGATGGGAGTGCTTTTGAGAGCGTAGCAATGTTTTAGGACAAGACATGGATTTCAGACTTATAATTTAGATTTTATTCAGCACTGTATTGCTTTTTTATATTAACTTACTTTGAGCTTTACAACACAGATCCTGAGAATTTTATTGCTGACAAATATTTAAAATACAATCTAGAAAGCAAAAACTAAAGGTACAGGTATACTTGTACTGCAGCTCTCTGAGACCTTTTTGACCCTTACCCTTTAACAGCTTCAGACATATCCATCAGCCGGTACAGCAGTCAGGTCAGTTTTAGTAGAGATTCAGGACTATGATACAGGACATACATCCCTGATTGTCCTTTTCTAACAAATTGGGAGTGAAGGTCCAGGTTTGGTGTAGATGTGGAGCATTCTGATCTTTCATTTCATGACCAAGATGGTCATTGGTAGAACAATACAACTGGTACTGGCATTAATGAGAGAGACAAGAACAAATCAAAAAGACAGTAAAATGCATTACACAATGGAGGACAAGCTTGTAGCCTTGTTGAATAACTGAGTTGCTGAGTTGCCTTTTTTTAAGCTAGCACACTTCCTGTACTGGTCAATAAAATACACAGATGCATTCATCGATTTACAGTAAATGCTTTATCCTGGTCAAAGTTGCCTTGGATCTAGAGCTTTTTCCAGGAAGACATGGCTTGAGGCAGGAATTTGGCACGGAGGATAACACGGTCCACCGCTGGACACTTATTCACTCTTTCCAAATCTAAATTCCATAATAATATTTGTGGCAAATGAAGTGTTGGAAGATCACTGCCTGGTCCATGTCTGTCATCTGCCTTTTACTGGAATCTCCATCCCCCTGTCAGTCAGTGGTGTCAAGATGGCCGACAAAGGCAAAAAGCTGACAGTAGTGTTTCTCTCTCTTTCCTCAACCCATCCTCTCTGTTGCTCTTGTAACATTGTGGCTCTTTCTGCAGGATTTGTGTGTTGTGTATCCATATGGACTGCATTTGGGGGTAGAAACACTACCCAGCAAGCCTGTGCTCAGCTATTCTCGAGTTTATGGTGCGTGCTCACAAATGAGCTCATCAAGACCGTATGCAGCAATGTGCTCAAAAACCAGAATCAGCCCAATCACAACCAAAACAAAAGGTGAGACTAGGAAGCAGTTGGGAATACAAAACCCAAGAATAGGGTACACTAAATACTATTAAGGAACTATATAGAATGATCTGTTTTACCTCACTAGCACAAATCAAGGGAAAATTGTGTCATTTTGTTGCAACTAAATGAACATTAGCAGGCAAAAGCAAGACGTTAAATAGTAGTGCTAATTAGGAGAAACACAGCACAGGTGCGAATAAACAGAAAGGTTACAGAAAGTAGAGTCATGTGGTTGCTAAGGCTGACGGGAAATGTAGTTTAATACTCTGTCTGACGTGAAAGCTTTCATGTTAGCTGGTCCAGAAAAAAACAATGCAGGATGTGAGGAAAAGAGATGGGACATGAAAGAGAAATAATTTTGTTAAAAAAACTAGAAGATTGGCAGGAATATTTAGTATTATTTAAATCAAATATTTAAATATTTAGATTTTTTTTTTTGCATTTTACTACTAGATAAATCCAGCTCTGTTTCTGCAGCCCAACAAGCCTCTGTGTTTGATTCATTTCCTCCCACTGAGTCTAAACAGGAAAACTGGACTGAGATCCAAGTGCGCTCAGACCTGAGCTGAGCGAAGCGGCTGTACCTAAAAAAACATGAGAGTTTAATTCAAACATTCTCCATACTGCATATATGAGACCCCAGAAAGAACGAATATCCCAGGAGAAGATAATCATGAGCCGAGTTGGTTGTTGCTTGTTGGAGAGGCCAGCATTATCATAAATTTTCTACATTTCCAGAACATCAGCATCAGAATGAATTAGGCACAGGAGAACCCAGTGGGCATGTATTAAGTCAGCTATCATGTCAGTGACTTCCACAAAAATGCGCCATAGCTCCCTTGGGCGTTTAAGGCCGTCTCCGAGCAAACAAATTCCTGAGCCGGGGCTCAGTCAGAGGAATTGGTCAAAATAAGGGCCATGGAAATGGACGTGAAGCGTGACATTACAGAGGCAGAGACGACAGGCGTTTCTACCTATCCTGCTTCCTGCATTACTTTGTTCCAAGGCACTGCTTCGGTAAATGAACACTGCGCGCTTGTGTGACACGTTTGGATACCTCTGATCTGCGACCTTAATGCGATGAGCTTCGGTGCAGTGGTGCGGCCCTTGAGCTTTGCACCTCCGAGAACCAGAACACACATTATTTAAGGTGCTCTTACACACTCACAGCTGATTTAATGACTTCCGGTAGGCCAGAGGAGCCACAAAAGGCGATGGGGTTGAGTCGGTATGTCGAGTCAGGGTGTTAGCAAATGCGTGAGTTTGTTATCAAGTGATTAAAACCAACATAACGGTGGAAAAAGATCTGATTTAGCTTTTATTTTTTACCTCACAAAACCTTTTAACAGAGAGAGTTTATCTTAACTCTTTTGTTTGTTGGTTCTAATCACGTTCTTCACAGTAATTCTGTCCTCAGTAAAGTTTTATAGCCTATTTTTGTTATAAAACATTCCAAGCAATTGCTTCCTGCTTCCTGTTCCATGAATCTCTGGCTTTCTTTTGCATTACCTCAAGAGGCAGCTTTGCTTTTCTTGGAGTGTCGCTTCAGTAAGGGACCAATTATTAGCACTGTCTGTTATGTAAAGAATGTAGAATAAACCATCTGGGGGTTGGGCTGTTATAGGAAAATAATCAGTAACCAGAAATAACACCATTGGTGCAGTGTTCTGGCTCAATATTATTCTTTTGATTCAGCTGATTATTTTTTTAGTAGTAATAATTTTTGTTTATTAAAGCGTGATGTCATATTTGTCTGTGTTTTGAAACATCTTATAAAAAAAATTAATTAGCTGTGTATTATTTAGATTAGATAGCATATAGCATCGATTGTGTCAACATCAGGTTTGGGGTTTCTAATTTTTTTTTTATACACTGACACTGGAGACTCCTTCCTTAAACATCTTTACATAAAACAGCACAATATTAACACATGGGTTAAATGAGGTTGACTGCAGGGGGAGCTTCGGTTCAGTGTTAATGCTTTTCCTGAGAGAGTGAGAGAGTGAGAGATGGGGGGGGGGCTTGGGTTGTAGATGCGGTTCCAGTAGCAAACTGTTACACACCTACATCCACTCTTCTCCAGACCTCCATTAACCCTTGTGTTCTCTGACCCAGTGCCACCTTATTGGATTTTTCCAGCAACACACCTGTAAAATTGATCGCAAAACAACCGTTCTATTAGCAATAAATAGATTTCATGGTATGGTATTTCCACACTTGAGACCAAGAGGAATGTAAGCAAGAAACACATGGAGTTTTGTATATTAAAAAAATACAATGCAAATTCTCCCAGTCAAAATGAAGATGTGGGTCATCTCCACTGGAAAAAAAAAGTATATAAAGGTTCAACAATCCATCCATCCATCTATTCATCCATCCATTCATTCAAGTGTTCCTTTATTCAGTCATCTGTGCATCCATCCATTATTCATCCATCTATTCATTCATGATCGATTCCTTCATCCATCCATCCATATATTCATT
>NC_080720.1:28818351-28890851 GCF_019097595.1 Hemibagrus wyckioides
AGCATCTTAAAAAGGTTCTACTCAGGAAACGTCTAGAGTTCTGTAGTAGCATCTTAAAGAGGTTTTACTCATGAATCCTCTAGAGTTCTATAGTAACTTTTTAAAGAGGTCCTACTCAGGAACCCTCTAGATTTCTATAGTAGCTTTTTAAAGAGGTTCTACTCAGGATACCTCTAGAGTTTTATAGTAACATCTTAAAAAGGTTCTTCTCAGGAAACCTCTAGAGTTCTAAAGTCACATCTTAAAGACATTCTACTCAGGAACCCTCTAGAGCTCTGTAGTAGCATCCTTTAAAAGGACCACTCAAGTTCCATAGTAGCTTTTTAAAGATGTTCTACTCAAGAACCCTTTAGGATACAGAACAAAAATACCACTGTGTCCAAAATCTACCATCCTTCCAAAATAGTGTCCAAGATTAGAATTTGCGTTTTTTAAATCGTAGTATGTTAGAACAAGTATCTTGAAGGAATTTTTTCAGCTAATATCACCCGCAACTCCTTGCAGGAGGGAGGAGGGGGTTTTGTAAAGGAGGTGTAAATGAAATGTGGAAAATAAAATCAAGGGAATTGCAAATTAAATGCTATAGAAAACATTAAACAAGGATTAACGACTGAATGAAGCTGCGAGGAATTTGTTTACAGTGAGTATATGTAACTAGGCAACAGCGTTCTCTTCCGTCAGGAGTGTAATTTTTCTTCACCAAAAGAGTGCACATTTGTAGTGCGTAGTATAAGTAGTCAATTTGGGACACAGCTTTTGGTTGCTGGGTGAAAAACAGAACCTACATAAAACTCGGAAATCTTTCGCAGCTACACGTTTGAGTGATGTTGCCTTGGATCATTAGAGTCAGAAAATAGTGAAAGCTGATTGGCTGGTAGTTAAGTTCCAAAAGAAGTGAGTGCTCTGGATCCTCAAAGCTTATTGGCTGTTTGCATTCACCATTTTCTTGTTTTGTTTCAACTTCCTGTCATGTGGGTTTACTTTTGATTTCTGTCTTGACTCCGCCCCCGTCTGGTCGTTATGATCAGAATGTTCTTTCATCCTTGTTACCAGTTCAGCATTTGATTAGTTTTGTCTTCCTGTGTATTCAAGTCTCGCGTTTATGTACGCTTCCTGAATTTCCTGCTTCCCAAGTTTCCGGTTTGGATCCTCGCCTCTTTTTTTGTGTGTGAATTATTCTGGTTGGTTGCTAGCCGCCTGTGTTTTGACCCCTGCCATGGGCTTAATTATTGATGATGATGGCTGGATTTCCGTGAATAAAACACCGGGGTTGATTTGACGCACTTGTACGATTGCATTTAGTTAAGTCTGTGTTGTGCACTTAGACATTTTAGATTGATAAGACTTAGACAAATGCACACATACACACACACTCCACGCCCATCATCCCTCTCTCTCTCTCTCTCTCTCTCTCTCTCTTTCTCTGAGGATCAGCAGTCTCTCTGGACAATAGACTCAGCAGTGGTCCCCTGATTGCTTCCTTTCACATGGTAATGCACATCTCTGCTCCTCTCCATGCGCTTTCTTAACTCCCCACAAATTACAGTTTACCAGCCACATAGGAAATAAAGAAAGGGAGGGGAAAAAATCAACTGTCGCATATCTCTCTTTAAAAAAAAAATTAATAAAAAATTCAGTGACATGTAGATGTAGCGGTAAGTGCAGCTCGCCAGGCCTCTGATCATCCCTTAATTGTAGCAGTCAATTGTAGCCAAACGCTCTCTTCAAGCCCCTTCTCTCTTACAACAAGTATCGCGATCAAAGAGGGAATCAGCTCGCTTCAATTCGGCCTGTTTAAGAACCAGCCAAATGAAGAGAGAGAGAGAGAGAGAGAGGGAGGGAGGGAGGGAGGGAGGAATGCTGACGTGATGACAGAGTTTGTTTTTAATCCAAAACGATTTATCTTGCTCTTTTTTTGATGCCATTTTTGCAGCTAACAAGAAATCAAACCAGAGATCTGTTTATGTTTCCAATGCTAAAGGAAAAAAATGGAAGAAATTCTCTGGAATCTGACTAGCACTTATAGTACTTATATACCTGATGCTACGTTCACACGTACAGTGACTCGGAACGACCGAGCGACCGGAGAACGTTCGCATCCGATGAGAGCAGCTGACTTCCTGCGACATGAGCGACACCGAGCGTCGGAGTCCAGACGTGGGCGTATCCATGTCAGCAACGCTAGACTCGGACGGCAGAGTTGAGAAAAGTATGAGAATGAAGACACTCCCATGTGAACTGCGATAAAACATCACAAGCTCATGCAGATGAAGCTAAATTTTTAAAGCACCAAATCTCCCTCAAGAATGTTTAGCAACTGAAATGCTAGTTGCTCCACCCACTGAGAAACATTATTACCATGGCGACCACTAATAGCAGGAACTACTACATGAACTGGCAAGCTAAAATCGTTGTTTGAGTGAACGTAGCATTACACACTGATTTGTATGTCGCCACCTTCAAGGGTTTGAAAATAATAAGACGAATGAATGTTGGTGTTTTTTGTGAGATGTTTATTTCACATTTATGGAAGGAGTCTCCAGTTCAAGTGCTCTCAGAGGTCAAAATTTCTGACAGTCGGGACAACAATAAACGGATAAAAATGACAGCATTTTATGGCATTATATTTTTAATTTTCCTACAACAGCACGTCTTCATAGGGATTTGTGCCTTTCAAACACTCCAGTAAACGTCGGCTTGGTCGTGTTGGATGTTTATTTGCTTTGGATCTGAAAGTGAATCAAGCTGCAGTGTTATAGCAGTTGACTCTCTGAACCGAATCTGTGCTGGTGTTAAAATAGAAACATCCAGAAGAGACATGACATCACTGATTGTGAAAATCTGCATTTCCCCTTGATTAGAATGCTAACACGTCGCACAAGCAACTGTCACTACGGAAGCTGGTGTGTGTGGTGTGTATGTGTGTGTGTGAGAGAGAGAGAGAGAGAGAGAGAGAGAGAGAGAGATTAAATGGAAAGAGTTATAAAACCAGCCCCCAAAATCAAACAACTATAGAAAGCATAAAAACAAAAAATTTCAGTAAGAAAGCAAATAAAAAGATAGATAGATAGATAGATAGATAGATAGATAGATAGATAGATAGATAGATAGATAGATAGATAGATAGATAATAAACAGATAATTAAACAAACTACTACACAGACATACATAAATAAATAAATAAATAAATAAATAAATAAATAAATAAATAAATAAATAAATAAATAAATTCAGGATAAAAAAACAGGACACAGAGATTCATTCATGTTTTTATTCTGACATTTGAAACATTTCATGTTTGTATGGTAATGCAGACGTTACTCCAGATAACAACTTTACACTTCCTACCTTTTTCTCTTCACGTATTTTTTTTCTGTAAACACATACATATGACAACAGAGAAGTAAGAAATTAAAGACTGTGTGGTTGTGACTTGTGTGAATTTAATCCAAAAAAAAATAAAATAAACAAACACACAAAAATAACAACGAAAACAAAAACCAGTAAAATATTAAACTCCAATAAAAAATAAATTAAATTAAAAAAAAAATAATAAATTAATTACTGTGTGTGTGTGTGTGTGTGTGAAGATTAGAGAGACAACCATTATTCCAGTGCTTGATTAATTATTCATCGAAATTAATTTCAAAATGTGATAAGTCATCTTCTTGCATTTTTTTTTTCCAGAGCTTACCTTTTCGAGGTCGTGTGCGGCACACACACACACACACACAAAGACAAAGAAAGATATGCAGTGTGTGTGTGTGAGAAAGAGAGAGAGAGAGAGAGAGAGAGAGAGGTTCTGTCAGAATTAATTGGGTGTGTTTTGTGCTGCTACTCTAGTGGATTTGCTTCAGAAACCTGGAACATCAAAATATTAAAAAACAAACCAACAAAGATTGTGGTTCTTTTGCATCGCCGGAGACTTGACCTCTTTAAAGAGCAAAAAAGAGAGAGAAAGTACTGTCGTTTCCTTCCAATAACAAGTCAGTCCTTCCTCCATTAGTGACCTGATACAATAGCTACGTTTGTGTATGTGTGTGTGTGTGTGTATGTGTCTGTACTGAATGTAGCGACACACTCTCTCCCAGCTCGCTGTAAACCACGCAAACGTCTGACGTGGTTTAGATTTCTTGGGCGCGGCCGAAGCCGAGCGTGTGGAGCGTAAAACGTTTTCGAGAGAGCCTTCAGATCGCACACTCCTCGAGATCACACGTGTGCCGCGTTCTGTAATTGTGCGTCACGTTTTTTTTCCCCCCATTTCCATTTGCTGTGTGTTTGTGTATGTGTGTGTGGGTGCGTGCACAAATCCTGGCAAGCTAAATATGACAGACTTGGTTGTGGTGAGAATAGCACATTCCGTGCTGTGCCTCAGAACACACACACACACACACACACACACGGTCATCCAGAAATCTCCTCATGGATCTCCTCATTAAAATGATCCAGTGTGTCATTCATGACATCAGTGATTCTTTAATGTAGCAGGCATTACTACACACGCGACGTCAGGCGCACGTCTCGGAGCCGTGAACGAGGCCCGGCTGCGTTTTGGCTCGTAAGTGGCAATGTAAATGCACGCGCACAGGTGATAATTATGCAGATGGAATCGGCACTTATAGTCCTCGTGCTGTTGTGGACCAGGCGCTATGTAATGATACCTCACATTAACTGCCCACGCTGTGAGGAAACACGCTGGGGAGGGGGGGGGGCTTTAGTGGAACCTGAAAGGGTCGAACTCATCACGTGGGTTTGATCCTTACTGCTTTTTGCGAATTGAAAATCTGCAGGTTTAATTCACAATTACTGCACAGTGACAGCGTGTTGCTCACGTGATGTTGCTTGACGTCACATTTACATATACATGTTTAGATATTTACATTACACACACACACACACACAAAACCTGAAAAACTCCTATCAATTATGCTTCATGTCATTTTTTACTTGTTTAATTGTTTTCTTTTTCTACTATACAAATTGTCCATTTATTCCGCAGCTGAAAAATAAAATAATTTATTAAATCTTTTTTTTTCAGCTTAATATTTACAACAAAAAAATGTTTTCAGAACTTTTTAGCATTTTATTATATTTCAGTTCAACTTTAGTTTTTTTTTTTAAAACAAGTCATGTTTTTAACCGGACCATTTATTTATTTATTTATTTTCTTTTAATTTATTTATTTATTTATTTATTCATTCATTTATTTATTTATTTATTTATTTGCACAAAACATTTTCTGAAACACGAATATGGTTTTAGGGACTTTTTTTGACTGCTGAATTTTTGAGTTTATTATTAATATTATTATTATTTTTGTTTTTTTTGCAATTTTATTTTACTTTTATTTTATTTTAATTTACTTACATCTTTCTGACTTTTTCTTTACTTAACTTTTTTGTATTTATTTCTATTTTTATTTATCACCAAACTTGACTTTAGGGGTGTTTTTTTCTTATTTTTTTCCAGCTTTCTTTCTACTCTACAACTTTAACATGTTGGTTTTTTTTTTTTTTTTTTTGTTTTTTTACATTTTTACTCCATTTGAACCATTATTTTTTATTCATAAAAAACTTTGACTCTTTTATTTGTCTATTTTTTTGTCCTTTATTTTACTTTTCACTTAAAGGACACTTAAAGAAATCTCTTATAATGATTTACTTATTATATCTTTTTACACCTATGTTTTAAATAATAATAATAATAATAATAATAATAATAATAATAATAATAATACTTTTAGACTTAAAGCACATTTGAAACCAAATGAATCGATGCCTTGACAACGTAGTGTAGTGGCACTAAAACACGTCACAGTCTCTGAAGCAGCCGTGAGTGTGCTATATTCACGTGTAAGCTTAGTTTAAATGACACGTTTCGATGGTGTGCATTAAACTGATCTTCATGCTGCACTAAGAAGCAGATCAGCTCTGATATTCGATGGAAACGTCTGATAACAATAATCAGTATGAAGGTTGTGCGAGTCATAAACACCTGGAAGGAGGAGTTCAGATGAGTTATACTACAAAGAATGTGTGTGTGCAAGAGAGAGAGAGGGTGTGTTCTGTGGGGGTGTGTGACAGTAAGAGGAGAGAAAACACTCAAAGGATGTTCTCATAGACAGGAAATAACTCTCTCTCTCTCTCTTTCTCTCGCTTTCTCTACCACCTGTGTGCTCGGCTCCATCCCCGCTGCAGATGTGAGATTTTCTGGAACTTTCTCATCACTCTCAGCTCCTGGAGCCAACCACACACACACACACACACACATACACACCCTCTGTCATATAAAACACTCCACACAAACATGTCGCCTCATCTCTTACACTCTGCTGCTCCTTTTCCTTTTTCTTGCAGATGAGCCTTGCGTGTTTTTTTTCTCCTCCCCGGCTCACACGCTCTTCGCTTCACGTTGAACTGATCTGACAGTCGTGTCGTTTTGTCTTGTGAGAGTACTTATGGAACTCTCAGCCCTCAGGCACAGCACAGATGAAGCAGATAATAATAGAATATAAGATAATATAATAAGGATTAAATGATTTACTTTAACTTATCCTTCTTTTCCCTTATTCATGTGAGGAACGGTCCATGGGCACGCTCTTAGAACTAGAGCTTTTCCTTTTTCTCTAGTGTGATAATATCGATGCTTTGTACCTTGAATACGCATCTTTAACAGGGAAATTGCATAGTGCCACTTTAATTAGTGTTTAATGTAGTGGTCCGGTTACATACCTTCAATTCTTTTCTGGCATCTGAAACATTACTGCTTGATGCTCATCTGAAGAGTGCAAGTGACTGACGAGACTTTTGTGTAGAGTATTGTTTTTCCCGCAATAGCAATAACACACACGTTTTATATATTGGTATTAATTCAAAAATAAAGATTAGACTAAGAAAGGATCAGTGGATTGTGGCTGTTACATTATGTCTTAGAATTTGATCCAAATTTTGAATAAATAGATATAATTATAGTATATTTTATATATTTTTGTGACTATTAGTTAGTTTGTTTTTTCCCGTTTCTTCATATACAGTATACGCACATAAATGCATGCATGAATGAATGGATGCATGAATGAATGGATGCATGAATGAATGGATGGATGAATAGCATCTTATGGCAGCTCCCGCGTCAAAAGAAAATGTCTAAATGTGTTATGAAAATACACACACGCGCGCGCGCACACATGTACAGAGAGATGAGGGGGCGTCCTGTTTTCCCAATGAAATTAGCGGATGCATTAACCCGGAGGTTGCTGCACAGGTTGGCCGCGGACTCGGAGCCGATTTCACGCTGTATGTAATATTCAGAGCGAAGCAGCGCGAGGGCAACGGCACATTCGGGATGAATGAACCGACAAGTGGTGCTGAGAGCACGCGCGGCGTCAGCGTGGCAGCAGCGGCAGCAGCAGCGCGCGCACATGAAGCACGAGATCATCGTGCAAACTGGGAAGGAAAAGAAAGAAAGAAAGAAAGAAAGAAAGAAAGAAAGAAAGAAAGGAAATGGTGTTTTGCACGGATCATGCGGTTCTTCCTGTAAATAAAGTGCATTTTGCCGTTAGGCTCCCGCGTGACTCCAAACTCTGGAAGCTTCGTGAGTCGCAAATCACATGCACGTGGGCCTATAAATTCCCTATGTAGCTTATTTTAATTTGTTTCCTGAAAACAGACACTAGTGCTACTTCTACTGCTACTACTACTAATGACACATACACACATACATAAATACCCAGGTCACATGTCTCGATGACTCCTCACGCGCTGTGCCTCTCTTTCTTAACTCCACGTGCTACAAAGCCTTTCCCCGGCTGTGCGCGCGCTCCGCTCCGATCTGATTGGCTTTGAACGGAAGCATGGGCTCGAGCGAACGCGCGCTCCCGCAGCCCTGATTGATGATTTAATTATCCATAAACTGGATCTGTAGGTATAGCCAATCACGCCCCTCTCAAGGTGGGGCTCCCCCCCACCTCCTCCTTCTTCTGCCCCCTCCCTAAGCCCCCGGCTCACGCGCACAGGACACTTTTCCAATTTAATAAGTCGCTGATTTTAAAGAAATTTATATAGGATAGATAGATAGATAGATAGATAGATAGATAGATAGATAGATAGATAGATAGATAGATAGATAGATAGATAGATAGATAGATAGATAGATAGATAGATAGATAGATAGATAGAGCAGAAATGTATAATTGTACACTATTAAAACATTAAAAAATAAAAAATATATATTAAATTAATTTAAAAGAAAACTCACTGTCACACCTGGAATCTACTTGCGCGTGCTGGAGAATCCTGACGCTATATTCACATGCACCTTCAAATTGAATTAAAAAAAATAATTGCGCATTCAAGTTAGATAGCAACTATAGATTATTTCAGCATCTTCTTTATTTCACAGGCTGACAGAAAAATCTTCACATTACATCCAACGGTTAGGGGAAAAAATCAGAAACCCAAAAAGTAATTGAATAATATTATTAATAAAAATGTTATATATATATATATAAATATATATGAATAGAATGACCTACCACAGTCCACCGAATTCCTCTCTCATGCTGACAATGGCGCTTTGAGACAAGTCAACAACTCTGGTATGATATTTGATATTTTGCATTATTTTGATTCTTTTAGTGCGGCTTGAACGGACGCGCAACTGTTAAGTCGGAAACTCGTATTGACCACAAATCCTGTCGCGCATGAAGGCAGCACGAGGCACCGCGTTTAAAAGACTAACAGGCTCCGTCCCAAACCGCACACTAAACTACTAAACAGCGTAGAACACAATCAGTGGAAAAATCTTCTAATCTGTGGTTAAAAACTGACGTGCAATCTGGGACGAGGCCAAAGTTATTCAACCAACGAAGACCAAAAAAATATTTAAATTAAAAGGAAAAAAATTCCAATCCTAGTTGTTTGATCCTGATTAGTTTTTAAGAGAAATTAAGAAACAAGAAACGAGTTATGGGACATTATGAAAGTCCAGATTTAACACTAACGTTAGTGGAAATGTGACTTCTTTATAATTTAAAAAAAAAAACGGAAGAAGATGAAGAATAAAAAAGCAACAAACTTCTGACGCTTCCCATGAGATGCGCACTCCTCCATTATCCCTCCGTGTGAAGATAGGTGGCGTGTGTCGTGTGTCTCAGCCACTCTCCCTCTCCCTTGCTCTCTCTCTTTCTCTCTCCTCTGTAGTAGTGCAGAAAAGAAAGACACACACACACACACACACACACACACAGAGAGAGAGAGAGAGAGAGAGAGAGAGAGAGAGAGAGAGAGAGAAATGTCATTAGAAGAGGCGTAACGCGTCAGTCCGTGCGCAGGTTGCTTTCCTGGAGTGGCTGAAAGGGATCAGTCCCAAACCTGAGCGCCAGGAATAACGGTCCTTCCTTCCCGAGCACTTTTTCTTTACTCCCCCTTTTTCCCCCCACACCGAGGCGTTGCTATCGGTTCGCTTAAGGATCCGCTTCGTTTCCACAACCGGCTCGGACACGATACACGCGTAAGGTAGGTGACACTTCTTATATCCATCCTTTCTTCTGTATCACACGTTTGTTTGCTTTTGTTTTGTTTTGTTTTGAAATCACTTATATATACTGGATCTTTTTTTATTACTATTGTTGTATCGTGTATTATTATCCAATTTTGTACGGGACACTTTACCTTTAAACTCACCTGCACAGGTGAAAGCTGAGCGCTTTCTTTAAGATGCAAGACAAATCAAATATCTATGTCATCCTGACATTTCTATCTTTCGTTCTTTCTTTTTTTTTACATTATGTTATGTTTTTTTTTTTTAAGAATCAAAAAGTTACAGCAAATATAAAAAAACATATATATAATTTAAATATAAAAAACACATTCCTTGTTCATACTCATTTTATTGAACGAAACACGGACATTAAAAAAAAATCAATTATTTAGCAAATTACACAAATGACAACACGCTCTTGGTGCCTTGTTGTCTCTTGGTATCATCATGCCACGCGTGGTAAAGGCTAGTTTTTTGGCCAGTGTCATTTTTTTTCTTTCTTTCTTGCATTCTGTCCTTTCCGTTCTTTGCTTTCTTAACTGTATATTTATTTCCCCCAGAAAGTCCAGTGCAAACAAACAGCCAGGCAGATAGCCAGAGATAGCCAGTCACCACAATGACTCAAGATCAATCCAACACATTATATTTACCTTAATATAAAGCATTCAAAAGCGAAGAGGTGCGCGAGCTGACAGGCAAAGTCTTCCATGCGACATGTAATAATAATAATAATAATAATAATAATAATAATAATAAAATAAAATAATAATAATAATAATACTTCCATTTAGCAGAAAACACACTATGAGTAAAGGAACTTGCGCGTAATCTTAGAATTGCGCATTTTATATCACCGCACCAAATCTGACATTATGAAATACTTTATATATATATATATATATATATATATATATATATATATATATATATATATATATATATATTTGAAAGATTTGCATGCTGGATGATTCCCAAAGTCTAGACATTTTATTATTATTTTAAAAATAAATTTTCATTAAAAAAGCAGTCTCTATATTATTTATTCATAATCCGTGTTTATAAAAAGCGGCAATTATTTTAATCCGTGTTTATCATAATGATGTGTGGCTGTGCTGCATGTGGGAACGCGTTCTCCTTTGACCCCTACAGGATAAAGTGCAACAGTTAGTGTGGATATTTGAAACACAGCCGCTTTGGAGATTTAAAGACTGATACAAAGTCATTCTGGTTATTATAGCAGTCGTTATCAGGGTTTTATTTTAACAACACGATGCAAACGCTACTCTTTCCGTTAATCAGTCCGGGAATCATTCGGGACTTACATTGTTGTTGCTTGCTCTCTCTCTCTCTCTCTCTCTCTCTCTCTCTCTCTCTCTACGGTTGCCTCGCGCTCCTCAGTCTTCAGCGTCCCGGTTAATTTTTTATCCACCCGCATTTTTAACCGGTGCTTCCAAACGTAAAAAAAGAGAAAGCGTTCATGCTTGCAAAAAATGTTCATGCATTATTTTAAATGAAAAACAAACAAACAAACAAAAAAACCCCACCACACATACACTCTCTCCCTCTCTCTCTCTCTGTTTGGTCGCTTTAGATCCTCCAGCCTGCCGCCGCTGATTGAAGGGAAGGAAGGAGAGTCGCGTCCATGCGAGCCGCTGTCTGATCCACACACACACCACACCACACCACACACACACACACACACATACACACACGTACACACACACACGTACACACACAAGCCCGTCGATGAGGCAGCAGCAGGAGCAGCAGATCATGGCGGATGGCCCCCGGTGCAAGCGACGGAAGCAAGCCAACCCGAGGAGGAAAAACGGTAAGAGGAAGAAAGAAAAAAAAAGCTGGGAAGTTGAGTGTGAAATTGCCGGTTGTGCTCGGGATCTTAAAAAAAAAAAAACAAGAATGAGAAGAAGGAAAGAAAGGAAAGGGACTCCAGGCTGACGGAGAGCAAGGAGTGCGCCGCGTTATTTATTATTTTTTTATGTTGCGTAGTGTTTATTTTTATTGTTTTTAATTTCCGCTTAAATGTGTGAGAAGTGCACGCGCGATTTGTTGGTGTGTGTGTGTGTGTGTGTTTAAGTGTATGAGTGTGTGTGAAAGGCGATGCGTGTTTGTGGGAGTGTAGTCAGTTCAGGAGGAAAGTTTGGCACTCTTCTTGTCTCTCGCTTTATTTCCCATTAGACTAAAAATACCGTTATTCGCGTTATGCGCGCGCTCTGTCCGACTCGTCGCTCCACTCAAATATCTTTTACAGTACACTCTAGTTCAAATGCTCCATTCTGAAAATATGCATGACACTCCGTACACACTTCTGCACGCTACACTGATCTATACAGCTCTCTTTTATTTCTAAGATATAGACAGTGCACTGTGCATTTTTTTTCTCTCTACCCAGAATAAACAAATACATAAGCACGCGCAATTTATTCCCCTCGCGCAAATGTTGGGATTGGACTCGGTGTGTTGTGGTGTTTTGAAAGCACTTCATTATCTTTCCTCCCTTAGTGCATGTTGTCAATATTAGTGTTGTTTGTAGGGAGGGGTACAGTGTTACTGCCCTTTTGTAGTGCGCGTTTTCTTGGTGGTGCAGGAGTGCACGCGGCGATGTGGCGCAGGAGCTCATACACGACGTGTGGAATTAGCGCGAGTTGTGGCCGGTTTGCGTGGAAAACACACACACACACACACACACACACACACACACACGCAAAAGAACTCGTTCTGGGACGTTTGGCAGTTACAGTATTTCAAATGCGATTTTTTTTTTTTTTTTTTCAGTTTCAATTTAGCACGTGCATGTACGTGCGTGCGTGCTTTTGGTGTGTGTGTGTGTGTGTGTGTGTGTGTGTAGCGTGTGATAGGGATAGAGAGAGAGAGAGAGAGAGAGAGAGAGAGACGAAACCTCGCAAAGGAGAGAGGGCCGTTGCATCTCCCTATTTTTCTAACCTGCTTAAACTGTATTTATGCAAATCCTGCGCGTGCCCTAGGCACTACGGCTACATGACATGGACAAAATTCCCGTGTCATTACTCCATATTGTCCCGTATTGCGTTTGGGATTCGAATTCAAGCACGTAAGAATTTAAACAGCTACAGATTTGTGTTAATTGTGTTTAGGTTGAAGGATCTGAAAGCTTTAAGGATGTTCAGAGCAGAAAAGAAACTGACATTCAAATCCATGTGCATGCGTCAGTGATATCAGTCTCTCGGTGATGATTAACACATGCTCTGATATACTTGAGAGAAGTTTCTTCCCTTTCTTTTGTGTCTTTAAAATGCTTGGAATCAATATAAAGGATTGAGAAGGTGCATGAACTAAGCACGATGAATACACACACACACACACACACACACACACACGTTGTCGTCTATGCGTAAACGAAGGCGTGACAATGTGTTGTGTGTTGAAGATGCGTTGAAACGATGGCCATGTGGCCTCGCTTGGGAATTTCTTTCTCCTAGAGAGAACGAGGAAACATCTCCACTTTGGTCTGATGGAAGTCGTCTGAGTGCGCAGCACAAGAAAAAAATTCCAGCCCTGAATTAACACAAACAGGTTTACGAGTCCAACTCCAGCTGGACACAAATAAACACCAAGAGTTCATCCAATCCAACAGTTTTTTTTGTAGGGTGGAGTGCTGGCAGATGTGTGTGTGTGTGTGTGTTTGTGTGCGAGCTCAGGACATAGACATAGTGGCACAAAAAAAGCCCTCGAGCGGAAATTAAATATTCGATCGCTTGCTGAAGTGACGGGACTGTAACCCGATGTTGTATTTCATAAGCATGCATTACTTGTTCGCCGAGATTTCTCTACTTCTGAAAACTGTTCTCGCTTTGAGGGAAAAAAAGGGTTGTTGAGATGACTGAAATTTTCCTTGCCTTGACATTCCCATGGATGGATATATAGATAGATAGATAGATAGATAGATAGATAGATAGATAGATAGATAGATATGTGGTGTTTTTTGTGAGGGAATCCGGTCATAGTGTGTGCACTGAGACACTGGATTTGTATTCATACATAGCATGCTGGTGAGGAAGCGTCCAATCTTTTAAGACTGTCTCTGCTGAGAGCATCGGGTCAGAGTCAGGACTGAGGAGTCAGATCACAGCTGCCATACATGTCTCTCTCTCTCTCTCTCTCTCTCTCTCTCTCTCTCTCTCTCCAGCTGTTCTGAGCCAGCTGTGAGCATTCATTCACTTTGCTTTGTATATGCATGTGTGTGTGTGTGTGTGTGTGTGTGTGTGTTTAGTCATCTCGTCCTGTAGCGGCGAAAAACGCCACATTCCAAGCTTTCGCAGATTTCCAGACGAATAACCTAAACGCACAGTGACAGCGCAAATCCACTTTAGATCCGCGTGTGGATTATTACAAGTTACAAGACTGGACACGATTTCTATTCTGCACGTCAGGGGAAACCCTGTTATGCGAGTGAAAACACCAGGGAAAGCATGGAGCAGTGACGGAGCAGTGCGTGGAATGCTTGCTCGTGCGCTTAACTTCCTTCCGTGGATGTGAAGCCGTCCTGCAAATCAAGTGCCCCGGTCCATTTCCTGTAACACAAACCCCTATTCATTATCAGTCACTGAACAGCACGCGCTCCTGCCTGCCGAGATGTATCGATTCGATCATTTTTGTAGGGGAAGAGGGGGGGGAGAAGAGAAGTGGAAGCATCTCCGTCGTTAGGAGTCTTAAAGTAAAAGGAAATCGAGATTGAAGGCGGGGTTTTGAAGAAGAAGAAGAAGAGGAAGGGTCGATTTCTTTCTTTTCTGTTAATTCTTTTTTATCAGCCGTAACAATAGCACGTCTCATCTCGTCCCATCCCTCAGCCTAAACATGCTCTGTTATCCTTTTTAAAGGTGCTTTCTGTCTTCCCATCACCTCTGCACTCGTCCTCACATCTCTCCATCCGGGACGGAGGGCGGAGGTCTGGTGCACTCGCACACAGCTGACTGTCAGAGCCAATGGGTTTCATTTACATGTTTATAAGAGCGGCGGCAGGCAGCAGGGACGATGCGGACGCTTCTGCTCAGAAACCACACCACTATCTCTCTACACTACTCTCTCACTCTCTCTCTCTCACTCTCTCACTCTCTCTCTCTTCACCGCACCACACACCACATCGACGTTTGCAGGCGGATTATTTTGTTTAAACGAGTGAAATAATTACAGATGATCGAACGTGTGCCAGGGAGGAATAATCACGCAAAGAGCACAGGATAACGCAACCTGCTCGCACCGTAGCAGTGCACACCGGTCCGAATGCTTCACTGGGCAAACCAAAGAACTGGGTTTTTACACCAAACTAAACTTGATTTATTTTATTTAAAAAAAAAAAAAAATTAAAGTTTTTTTTTTTTTGCATTCGAGTTGAATTTCGGTTATTTATGCAGCATTAACATAAATAAAACGATAAATCAATAATGGGATTAATAAATGGAGAAGAAATCATTTGTAAGATGAGAAGAATTGAAATAAATATATCATGTAAATATTTAATAATGTCGTCAATAAAATTCATTATTTATTATTATTATTAGTATTATTAATAATAATAATATAACTATTTTTGTTAGAAATTAATAATGTTTTTTTTACTCAAGCCAACTTTAATTTTTATTAATAATAAACCATAAATTACTAACAATTCACTCACATCAGGACTTTTCAAGAATCATAAAAATAATAAAAGTTATTTGTGATATCTTGAGAAATCAGATTTTTTTCTTAAACTATGGAAAGCTCTCACACATTCTGGTGCAATAAATAAATAAATAAATAAATAAATAAATAAGTAAATCAACAGCAAACATGAGTGCACTGTATAAAAAAAAATGTGGGAAAAGATCCTAGGGTAAGATCTACAGGTTTCAAGGAAATGAGGTGTCAGTATCAGTGTAATACAACGTGACAACACGTTACGCCTTCACGTGAGCTCAGCGCACGGACGGAATTTAATCGCTTTTTTCCATTTTTTTTTTTCCATTTTTTTTTTTTTTTTTTAAAGAATTCATCAAAAATGATTTTATTCATCTCTGTAAAGATATTCACTCCTGGCAGTGTGTTTGTGTGTAATTGTGTGTATGTGTGTGTGTGTGTGTATGTGAGGGGAGGGGAGGGTTGGACACACAGAGCGGGCAGTGTCAGCTAGCCCTGGACTCGGCACTGCGCGGAACGCCTTAGGTATGATTTCACTTTCGCTCACATCAGTCGTGACCCGAATGCCTTTCATATCTGATCCGCCGCGTCTCTGCCGGTAAACATCCCCCGGGGGCGGAACAAAGAAAAGCAGCCTCTCTTCTTCTTAATCACAACGCGGCCTCTCAGCGCCGGCGCGCCGAATTTACATTTGGAGGCAAAAAAAAAAAAAACAGAAAGGAAAAGAAGGCCCACATGAAAAGCAAAGGGGGGGAAAAGAAGAGCAAAAGAAAGAAAGAAAGAAGGAAAGAAAGAAAGAAAGGGAAAGGGAAGAAGTAAAGGGTGGGCGGTGAGAGCAAAATAACTAAGGTGTTTGTGCGTGTTTGCGGGGCCTCCCCTGGTTACGAGCCTTATATAGGCCTTACTTTACACACAGCACACCCCCACACACACTGATAGTGTTACAAGATGCCATGCTTTTACTATTCATGGCCACTCACGCCTCACAGTTGTGTACATGCATGCATGTGTGTGTGTGTGTGTGTGTGTGTGTGTGTGTGTATATATATCCACAGGTGACAGAGAAAAGTGTGAGTGGATTTTTTTTTTTTTTACAATCATGTGATCCTCATCCTTTTTTTGTAAAGGAAAAAAAAAAATAGGATTAACATCACACCTAACCCTCCCCATCACCCTCACCCCCCCACCCTGAATACTTACTACCCTGCCATCCCTACCAATCCCCCCCCCCCCACCTCCTTCCTCCGGAGCGGCCGGATTTCAGCAGCTTTAGTTCAGCAAACACCTTCGGACACTGAGAGGGAAAGTAAGAGAGAAAGGGAGTTTGCTGAAGGAGCCTTTGTTCGAGGTACAAAGCTGAAGGGTTTACTAGGTAGAGGGATGTTAAAACACGCGCACACACACACACACACACACACAGACACACACACACAGAAAGAGTGGGAAAGAGAGAAAGAAAGCAGTTTCTTCTCTCACTTTTTTCTCCTGCGGTGTCAGAGCATGGAGGCGGGTTTATGTGTTCTCTGATCAGATGTCGATGCACACTTAGAGACAGACAGATAGAGAGACAGACAGACAGACAGAGAGAGAGAGAGAGGCATGAAGAGCAGACGAGAGCTTTCTGGTGGCTTTGCGGATATCCAGCATGTGATTACAGCATCAAATCCTGCTCCATATTCCTAGATTTTCTCCTCCATTCAAACTCTCTCTCTCTCTCTCTCTCTCTCTCTCTTTTATGCATATGATGAAAACTCAAAACTAACTCTTAGCTTTTAGGAATTTTTAGAGAAAAAGACGATGAACATCTCGCGTTCCTCCTGGGCGTACAAACCGGAAAATAAAAGATGTGCCGAAAACTCAGTGAGAAATCTCTACACCTATGGATGAAATGATGAATAACATGAACAGTCCTATAGGATGCATCACGTTAGCAGAGGTGCTAATGAAGCTAACAGGAAAATCCTAGCAGCAAAGAGTAAAAATATATATGTATATACACTACAGCGTGAAAGTATTTTTTATGTTTTTCATGCATGTGCACCAGGCATGAAAGGAAAGAGCGATACAAAAATACGGTATGATGCAGACCAATAGAAATTAAAAAGCAGCTCTGGGGAAGAAGTTAACCATAGCTCCGCCCACTTGTTTCCTATTGGCTCGTGAGTTCACAATTCAAATAATTAAGTGGTATGTCGAAGGGAAAAAACCCACATGTCTTCTTCAGGAAGTATCTAGCTCACGTAGCAAACGAGGCAAAAAATCAGCAGTGCTACGCCGAAACCATAAATATTGGCACCCCTGTTGGTGTTAGTCTTAATACTCCACAGCATCAGTTTGACAGGATGTTTAATAATTCAGTCCCAGGATAAGTTTTAAGACCTTTATACATAGATATTTCAAATTTATTCATTCCATAAGTCCTGAGTTTCACTCCAGACTAAATCTTCTTTTTACTCTTAGAAGTCTCATGCTACCTGCATGTCCTGGGATATATAGCGCAATATCGGAATTCCGACATGGAAAGTCTTCCACCAGGCACCCTGACTTCTTGCAAGTTAGGGGCACGTATTAATTTATTTTTTCTCATCCAGAGCATCAGCACCACCCCTTTTCCTCAACATAAGCGAAGCTGTGAGCATTGAGTGTAGTGAAGTATCCAACATTCCGCATTTTTCCCGGTTGAGTAAGTGCATCATCGGGTACAACTGGCACTGAATAGTGCACAAGCATGCGATTTGGGATGCAGCTTCTCAAAGCAGGGTAGGAATCATCCCTGTGATCACAGTGATCTTATTTCTAAATAAAAATCCAGTTGACAGCACTTAAATCCATGTATACATATACTGTATATATAGATATATATATATATATTAAGTGATTAAGTGATGTCACCATGATGATGTCATAGCAATATAAATGACCGAATACGGAAATGTCTGTGTGTGTGAGTGTCTGTGGTCAGGTTTGAGTGCGGTACTTTTGACGAATGAGTGAGTGTCAGAGAGGAAGTGTGTGTGACAAGTGTGTGTGTGTGTGTGTGTTGTGTCCTGCTGTTGCCTAGCTCTTGAGATTTGACACTTCATATCAACTCTCTGGTTCTGTGATGTTTGCCTGAACCACATCACACTCTTTCAGTGTCTCTGTCTCACACACATACACACACACACACACATATATACACACACACACACACACATACACACAGAATTGAAACATCACTGGACTGGCAAATAATTGCATGCGTTTTGGCACTTTCATTTACGTGCGTACCATGCGACGCTAAGCCGACATGTTTTATGCATTTGGCGAGGAAAAAAAGAAAAGAAAAAAAAAAGTACATTTCCAAATCTCACGCCTCATTTCAGTCTCTCGACGCTGAAAAACCAGGTATTTTGTCGATTCGGTTTTGTTGGTTGTCTATTCAGCACGGGCGTTATGATGTCTTGCCTTGGAATGGGTTGTGAAATGGGAAAAGAAAGAAAGGAAGAATGAAAAAAATTGGATATAAAATAAAACAAACGCATTCTCAAGTGTCAGCTTTCCCATTTGCGGGAAGGCTGGTGTGTGACAGTTTGTGTGTGTGTGTGTGTGTGTGTGTTTCTCAGGTGTAAAAACACTTGAGTCTTAATTCATACACGCAGAGGTGTTTCACAGGTTTGTGATGTATAAATTAGCATGAACGCAGGAGCGGGAGCTGATGGTCATGTTCGACGGGGTGGAGGCTCTCGATAGCTGACAAGGTGGCATGTAAAACGCTCTACTGATGAGAGAGAGAGAGAGAATCTGTATGAAAACAAGTACCTCGTTTGTTTATTTCAAACATCCTTTACCAGGTGTAAGAGAGACAGAAATAGGAGAGAGAGAGAGAGAGAGAGAGAGAGAGACAGAGAGGAAGTGAGACAGAAAAGACCGATGGAGGCAGAGAAATAGAGAGATGGATAGAGAAAGAGACTGATAGGGAGAGACAAAGAGAGAGAGAGAGAGAGAGAGAGAGAGAGAGAGAGAGAGAGAGAGAGAGAGAATATGAGGCAGACAGACTGATCAGTCAATTGAGAGGAAGGGTGAGACAAAGAGAGATAGACAGAGAGGGGAAGAGAAAGAAGTGGAGAAAATGAGTAGAGAGAGGCATACTGAGATAGATAGATAGATAGATAGATAGATAGATAGATAGATAGATAGATAGATAGATAGATAGATAGATAGATAGATAGATAGATAGATAGATAGATAGATAGATAGAAGGGAAAGAGAGATGGAGAGAAGGGGAAAAGATAAAGAGAGTGAGTGGGGAGAGATAGAGACATACTAAGAAAGATGGATGGATGGATGGATGGATAGATAGATAGATAGATAGATAGATAGATAGATAGATAGATAGATAGATAGATAGATAGATAGATAGATAGATAGATAGATATTTTTTCATTTATTTATTTGACACATCCTTTATCAGTGTCAATATTTTTGTGCCACATATATTATCTGACAGAGAATTTTGTCCCAAACCCCACCCTCTTCACTACTTAGTGCACTACTGGGAAAAAAGTTTGGATCCCACACTGAAAACATCAAAGCAACATCAGTTGTAGAAATCCCACAATGCACTGCAAGAACTCTGTGTCCTAGATTAGGCAGCAGGTATACCAGAATACAGTATACCCACAATGCACTTTTGAGGGAATAGTAAATAGGGCACAAGATCTGATATTTGAACACGGGCTCTACTTTTCCTGGCAGATTAGAGGCTGCGTGATGAATTCTGTTCTCATCCTGAGCGTAATTCTTCAGGGTTGGATTTGAATTCATTCGACATGTGAGCAAAATTGTTTTTTTAAATTTTTTTTATTTACCCTGACCGATTAATACCGACGTAAACACGTGAAAACGTGACGGAACGTCGGATTAGAAGGCGATTTAAGAATGATAAAAGCGCAATAGAATTATTTTGCTGCTAAATTGGCGGAGTAATTATGATTTTTAATATTGAGTAGGAAAAAAAAGGGCCGTAATTATCATTTTCGGTGTTATTGTGAATCCCTCTTGGTTAATATAATCGCAGAGAAGTGTGTGTGTGTGTGTGTGTTAGAATTAGAATAGAAATGAACGAGGCTTTTAGATTTAGACGTGAACTCGGATCAGGTGGCTTTTGGTACTAATTGCGGCATTAAACATTTTATTTCCGTGTCCTTGCTAAGCTGCTTTCTCTCTCTCTCTCTCTCTCTCTCTCTTGTTCTTGCACTGCATGTGCAAAGATGTCACCCGTATTTAGAAAAAAAGAGGGTGTTGAAAGCAGTTCTCGGTTTGATCTGCTGAGCACATTTTAGCAAGTCCAGAACACACATACACAACACACACTCACACACACACACACACACACACACACACACAACACACACACGTGAGCATGTACACAGTCATACACAGACCAAGCTCTGATATATGTTTGATTGTCAGGTTGAGGAAGACTTCGGGCAAGGTCACCCTGAACGATCAATAACAGATTGGCAGATTACGCTTCGTGACCAGAGCAACGCGGAGCTCCACGTCCTGAACGCGGACACCATGATGACCACCATTCCGAAACGCTCCTTCAGATATTAGCATGATTGGATTTGGGTTCAGGAATGGAAAATTGTATACTTGAAAATCTTGGAAAATTTACCTAGGCTCTGTCTATACAATTACGCCAACTATGGCTTTAAAAATAAATAAATAAATAAATAAATAAATAAAATGAAGTGCTTCTTTTCATGAGAAAATACACAAATCTATAATATAAAATAAAATATGAAATATAACACACATAAAAAAAAAAAAATAATTATATAATTATAAAAAACATTTACAAAATTCTGAAAATACTTCAGTGAAAACACACTCCAATACACTGCAGGGAAGTAGGTTGTGATAGTGTGACATCAGCAGTTTACATCATTCAACAAAATAACACAATTTTCTCAAACACGAGCACTAATGATGCGGTGGAACATTAAGCTACTGCTTTAACGTTACACTAAAGTTCACAAGAACTAAGTTGGATCAGATTCTTGTGAGCGTTTAATAATACGATAATAAACTAAAAATAAAATTGCAAATATAAAATTGTGATTAAATTCTAAAGTTTTAACGCTAAGAAAAAACCTCAATAAGAACATGAAGGTGACGCTTTTTGTAATATACCTTTTCATGTTCACAATTTTTTTTATTAAGTTAAAATTATTAAAATTATTTTTATTAAAAATAAAAAAACCGTTAATTTCAGCCTTTCTAAAAATAAAAAAAAAAATAAAAATTACCAAAAACATTTAAAAAGATTTGTATTGAAAAGGTTTTTGTAATGCAATTATTTTGATTGTGTGTCAAGAAGAAAATGTTACACACAAAGTTCCACATATTTTTTTAATATATTTTAAGTGAAAAATTTAAATAAATGAATAAATAAATAAATAAATAAAAGAGCTAACATTGTATGCCATAATGCCTTAAAGACCCCATGCAAGGAGAACAACACAGTAACACAGTAACACACACACACACACATTCTCTCAAGCATGTGTTGTGCGTGTCGTCCTTGTGTGTTGTTGTAATGCCTTGTGACTAGGGACGACTTCACGTGCTGTCGTCCCCGTCACCCTGCCGCATCACACCACTGTCACGTGCAAATGTCAAACAAACGCATCCTCAGGTAGTGCCAGCCTAATCACCCCGACAGCCTGTCCTCAGCCTTTCCCAGACACACACACACACACACACATCAATGTATTTAAAGGTGCTGTGATTCTACATAGAGACCATAAGTGTATATACAGTATGTATGTGTGTGTGTGTGTGTTCTTTAGTCCTTCAGCCTGCCCTCCATCTCTCGCTCCCTAACAGAGGAGTCTATGTGCATTATCAGTCTGACGCCTTGTTCCAGAATTCCTCAGATAAACCCTTGTGCACTTTGTTATTCTTACCTACTTAGCCATTTGCAATTAGTCTCTTTTTCTTCAACTGTCCAGTTTCACTTCCTGCCCTAGTCTCAGATCCTGATCCAGACAGGAACTTCTACAGTGATGGTGGTCCTCTACAGTTGTTGCTCATCTTCCTGAAGGTTTGTCGGGTTGTGCGATGCTTTTCTGCTCACCACGGATGTAAAGAGCATTTATACGGGCTCACTCATCAGTAGAGGCTAGAGAAAACGGATTTTTTTTATATTTTACCATCAGAGATGTGATTTGTAGCTCTTGATCTGGATCTGTGTGATTATTAGCCATCGATTAATAGGCATCATCTTGCTGTGACGTGATTAACGTATTAAAATGGAGCGCGGGAACCGACCTGTTCGTGCACCTGGATTTGTTTCTCATTCTTTGTGAAGCATTTTTCTACATTTTATTCCTCTTCTCATTTGCTTTCCTGTCGTTTTGAACAATTCCACCACCACCACCCCTCTCTCTCTCTCTCTCTCTCTCTCTCTCTTTCTCTCAGGGGCTTTAACAGCAGAAAAAAAACACAACAATGGCGTCATTGTTCACTGTCATGTCGATTCAAACACATTTACTGTCAACACCATGACCATCCCTGTCATATCTCTTATCAACCTGCTAGGAACTGCACTTGAATTAGAACCTCAGAAGGTTCCAGTTTGGGGATTTTTTTTTGTATATACGCTTTAAAAAGCTCCCTGCAGAAGCGAGACAGATGTCTCTCCCTCTCACTTTGCTCCGTGTGGCAGGTGTGAGTCTTGCGTTCACTCTGGAAACGAGCCCCATGGTTCCCTCCTGCCTGTTTTTTTTCTTCCCTCTCCCTTTCTCTCTCCCTCTCTCTCTCTCTCTCTCTTTCTGCTGATTGTTTCTTTTACCTTTGTAATTTCTTGCCACAACATCTAGCGATCGGCGGTAAACTGGCAATCACTGAATCTTAAATGTTATTACTGTTCATAATTAGTGATGCCTCTCTGCCTCCTCCTCCTCCTCCTCTCTCTCTTTCTCTCTCTCTCTTGTTCTCTCTGTGTGAGTGGTGGAAGAAGGGAAAAAAAAGAGTATGTCGGAATAATTAAAGTAATGAAATATTCATTTCTACCTTTTCCAGCAGTGGCACAAATGAGGCAGGCGGCGTTAATGTGTGCCACGCTCTGCGTTTTTATTGTAATGGCAGCCGGGCTCGTCTGCAATTAGCCCAGACGCGCTGACAGAGTCGCTATAGCGAGACATGCAGCGAGAGGGGACCCCGACCATCAGACATCACAACCTCCCTGTCTCTTTAACCTTCTGCATGCTTCTAGAAAAGTGTGTATGTGTGTGTGTGTGTCTTCGACGAGGTTACCTTTTCCCGGCGGTGCAAAATCGACTTGACATAACTGTTCATCAGTCTGGGGACTCTCCCCCGAGGTCTTTGCATCAAATCAACGCAGTCAAGCTTCAAGCCAGAATTGGCAGGCCAAAACCTGACAGCAGAGAAAGACAGAGAGAGAGAGAGAGAGAGAGAGAGAGAGAGTGTAAGAGGGGTGAAACGGTGTGTGTGAGATTCTGGAGAGAGCCGGGTCACAGGGCTAATAGGCGTAACGTTAGGACAGTTCTTTCATCTTTCTCTCACTCAAAATAGCCTTTCATTCCTTCTCGTAGTTATTAAGGCACAGTTGAAGCTTTTGTGTGTGTGTGTGTGTGTGTGTGACCTCCTGTTGAGGTTGTAAGATTAAACAGAAAGTGTGTGTGTAGGTGAAAGTTAGTCAGTAGGACAATAGTACTTATGTATGTATGTGTGTGTGTGTGTGTGTGCGTGTGCATGTGCGTGTGTATATGTGTGTGTGTGTGTGTGTGAGAGAGAGAGATGATAATTAGATTTGTATGCAAAAGAAAAGTGTCTTATTGTGTCAGAGGGAAGTGTAAAAGACGTGCAGTTCTGCCTCAGAGCACTTAGCAAGTTTCACGTGGCTCAGCACCTGAGATGCAACATTAACTGCGCGAATCATATAATCATGCAGGTAGCTGGATTCAAGCGCTTAAGGTAGTGATCAAAAACGGGGAGACGTGTGACTTTTTAGAAAGTCGTGGGATTTTCACACAGAGCAGAATGATGTTGGAGGGGGAAAAAAACTGGAAACCTGCAGGTTAATGAGAGACATCAACAGACAGCTTTCAGGAACTTAAATAATCACTCATTACATCCACGGTGAGCAGAAAAGCATTACCACAGGCTGGTGTTTTGTTCTTTTGTTCAGAGATTAGATTCATTTACATTTCTAGCATTTAGCAGAGCACCTTAGAATTTATTTCACTTTAAACTGAGGGTTAACGGCTTTGCTCAGGGGCCCAGCAGTGGCAGCGGGATTCAAACTCACAACCTTCTGATAAGCAGGCCAACACCTTAACCACTGAACAACCACATACCCATGTAGCTAGTGGTTAACATGTTTGTCTCACACCTCCAGGGTTGGAGGTTCGATACCCACCTCCACCCTGTGAGCATAGAGGTTCTCCCAGAGCTTCAGAGGTTTCCTCCAGGTTCTCAGGTTTCCTTCCCTAGTCCAAAGACAAGCATTGTAGACAGATTGTAGGCATCTTTCCTATGGTGCCCTTTGTCCCCTAGGATAGACTCCAGGTTCTTCCCAACTCTGTGTAGGGGACCAGTTTTAAAAAATATGGAGGACTCCTACTCTTCATCTTTAATGAAGATCTGCTAGTACATGAAGATTTTTGATATCAGTTAGAATTGTACACAGACACCTTGCTGGTGTAAAAAGGCAGCCTAAATATATATATACCAGAGAGTGATTTTTTTTTCTCCGGAATATTCCAGTGTAGCGTAGCTTACCGTAGTAAAGTGATAAAACTTTCAGAGCTGCTCCAATTCTGTCTCGGCGACACTCACGAGCATTCAGCGACTTCATTGTACAGCATTCGGGAAATCCTTTAAGAGCAGAGTCGAGGAAAAAGTGAAGCTGCTTAACTCTGGGGTTTCATTAAGCGCCACTCGAACACACTCTCTCTCTCTTTCGCTCTCTTCTTCGCTCTTTCTCTTTCTCTCAAACAAACATGGGAAAAGTCGGTTACTCCAAATACTCTATGGAAGGTTTTTCCATATATTTTTTTTAATTCTCACATCCACATACTAGACTCTTTTTCAGGCCCAATTTTCACTCCAGGTTCGATATGAAGGCGCAAGTGAGTGTTAAAGGTCTGGGATGGTGCGAGAGTTTAGCTTGGCTTGTTTCTTGATTTAAAGCTTGGAGGAGTTTCTGCTTTGTGGTTGCTCAGTAATATGACAATCTTCCTTCTTTCTTGTCTTATTATCTCTGAGAGAGAGAGAGAGAGAGAGAAACAATGACATATCGACATCCTTAGACTTATAAAGTAAGCGATAACAGGAACTCGCTTTCCCAGACTTTAAAAGGATGGAAAGTGTTGTTTTGTTAATTAAT
The DNA here is from genome assembly GCF_019097595.1 of Hemibagrus wyckioides. Classification (NCBI taxonomy): domain Eukaryota; kingdom Metazoa; phylum Chordata; class Actinopteri; order Siluriformes; family Bagridae; genus Hemibagrus; species Hemibagrus wyckioides. The sequence goes on from NC_080720.1 coordinate 28,843,967, forward strand.
AAAAAAGAATGACATGTTGCAGAATGAGTTTTGTCATATCGTTGAATATTTTCTTTTAAGACCATGTTGTTTAGGGTTACGGCAAGCGGAAATGATGTGGAAAGACCGGAACTGGGAAATTTCTAGATTTATAGATGATATTCCAGACAATAGTCAATATTCCAGACACAGAGACACCTCCAGCTGGATTAAATCTGAGGTTAGAACCGTGTCTCGGTTGAGATTCCCACTGAATAACCGCATGAACATCGTTCTATCCTGTTCCACTGACCCAGAAGAGCTTCGTTCCTCGAGCAGGATCTCAGGAGGCTTTGCTAGCTATACAGAACATCATGGCAACTCCAGGGTTAACCGAATTAAACAATTTGCAAACAGATGAAGTCAGTCAGTCCATTTTTTTTTTTTTTTTGGCAAAACAATTACGAAATTACAGTAGATAAAAAGTGTTCTCTGTCACTATTTATGCAATCAACATAACGAAGAAACAAAACAATTTAATGTGGAAAAAAAAAAAACGCCATCCTTCATCTGCATTATAATTACTTCTTTTTCACATCTACACGCCGGTTAATTAAAATTGTGATTAAATGCGTCTGCGCTGCCTAAGATGTCTTCTCCTAAACAGGTGGTACGGAATTTAAAAGTAAAGCGAGAGCGAGAGAAAAACGTAATTAGCATTGGAAATGGAGAAATTGCCTGCAAGAATCAGTGTTAATTTCAGCCTCTGATGAGGTAATTTATAAAACGCGCCACCGCCGAGGCTCAGAGAACGCGCGATTGCCATCCGGACGCGACGGCCCTTCCCTCAGCAGGCACGTACAAAGTGTTTGCAAAATACTCAAGCTGTCCTAGAGCTTGGAGCTGCTCACTTTGACAACTGAAACAAAAATGAGAAAAAAGGAGATTTTTTTTTATTTATTTATTTTTAAATTATTATAATTGTTTTTTTTCTTGGGAAGGTCCTGTTAGAAAAGAATTTACTTTTTGGATGTAATATGGAAAATTTAAGTGTGATTCCAGTCCAACCTTGTGGATAGAAATAGACAGAATAACATGGAGAGAGAGAGAGAGATTGCTGTATGTATCATTAACAGGTTTGCCTGTTTATTATTTATTTATTTATTTATTTATTTATTTATTTATTTATTTATTTATTTGTTCTTACTCATGCACTCCTTTTTAAATTCTTTTATTTGTTTATTTATTTGCGTGCTCACCTGCTTGTGTATTTATTAGCAATTTTTATTTATTTTTTATTGTGTATATACATTTTTCAATTTCTTTTTATTTTTATACATTATGCTTGTTTGCCTGTTTATGATCTCTTCATTAGTATATTTTTAATTTCCTACTCGTTATTTATTTATTTATTTATTTATTTATGTATTTATTTACTTTTTGCATACTTGCTTGCATGTGTTTATTATTTATTTGATTTCTTTATTCACGTATTAGTGTATTTTTAATTTTATTTATTTATTTAGTTTGTGTGTGTTTATTATTTATTTTATTCCTTCATTTATGTATTAGTGCATTTGTTAATTTTTTTTACTATTCATTTATTTACTTGTTTGTGTGTGTGTGTGTGTGTATGGTGTTTAAACTGAAAAAGAAAGCACTTTGTATATTGATATCTGTGCTTGTTACTGGCCTAAAACTGTGCTATCGGATGGGATTTGACATCCGATCCGTCTTCCTTGGCTCTGATCGCCTGATGTATTTTAATCCGTGATCTAGGGGCTGTGACATGGACGAAATATCATCTCATGATACCTGGAGATGTTTCTTACTAACGCGCGAGGGTCACAGTGTATCACAGCAGAACGTTTAGCTCTGAACTAAGCTACAACTACACTGATAACCACATCACACATCACACATTCCAGTCACATGACCCATGCTGTTTACTCACATCTCTGACATTAAAATAGGACGAATTCATGCGCTCGGGTGTTACTTTGCAGGACTTGGCAACCCCAGAGCTAGTTTGATTACAGCAAGGACGTCAGTATCAAATCAAATCAAATCATATTAAAGAGGGGTTGATATGAATCATGGGAAAAATTTCTGGCATTAGTGCATTCCATGGCTTTGTTAACTGGTCTGGAAGTGTGTGTGTGTGTGTCTTTTGTCTTTCGTCATGCTCAGGTTAAGAGGAAGGAGAAAGAGAGAGAGAGACACTGATGGCTCTTCCTCCCAACATCCACCATCTTAATTACACAAGTGCTCATCATCAGCTCAGACTGATTACAGGAGAGTGAGAGAGAGAGAGAGAGAGAGAGAGAGAGAGAGTCACTCGCAGTGATCATTATTGCTAGCGGCAGGGTTTCGCCAGGCTAGTTACACATTAGCTGTCATTGACTATGAAACAGCAGAGGTGCTTTTGCTAATCTTATTATAACGTGGCGCGCTAGTAGCTGCTGGACGGCTGAATTAAACAGCCAGAGAAAAGGAGTTTGTTTAATTTGTAAACACGGGCGCCGTTGATAAATTGAGCTCGGCTCGGGTGATGAAACGTCTCCGTTTTTGTTTTTTTTGTTTTTTCGCTCGAAATCCTTGTTATTTCTTTAGCTATTTGCATAGTGAGGGGTCTGTAACGGTCACATTCATCCCTCACCCCCTACTGTGAACTCAGCTAGCCTCAAGTTTTACAGCCATGTGACAAATCGGAGGTGTTTTTCTTGTGGAAAGATGTGTGACACACACACACACACACTTTATCTTGGTATACTCCTCTATTATGAATTTACTGTAGTCTTTTTGGAGTCACTTGGCTGCCTGGGTCATGCTCTACCTGACAAGTGTTTCACACACAGATTTGTTCAGTGTGTCTTAACAGTGCTACCCACACACACACACAGAAAAAAAGAGAGTTATGTACACTGTAACCGAACTGCATGTTGCCCACTGGAGTGTAGAGAATAAGATCCAGCGTGTTTTTTCCCCCCACTTTTTTTTTTTCATCCTCAAATGTAAGACTTGAAGCGAAACCTGCAGCAATCTCGGTCTTTGCTCTGTTTCAGCCAGCCAGTCAACAGATCAATCAATAGAATAAAATACAAGAGGAACTGCAGAGCATCATATATTTTTTTAAATGGACAGCATTTTGTCTTAAATTAGATACGCAAATGTCGCTAGCTTTCTATGAAGATTTAGTGTCGGAGGTTTGTTTCGCTTAGCTATAAGGCTAATATAGTGTCTAATTGTGTCAAAGGCAAATCGTCACATTTCTTAGCTATAAATTGGAAACAATTACGTTAAAGTGACGCTGAACTACATTACTAGTTCAAAGAGATCATTGCTGTGGATTTTTTTTTAGATAATCAGTCTACTTTTGTCCAGGTATAAAGGTCCATTGGACAATTATTTTTATACTAATTGGCATCACAGAGTTGTAGAACTTCCCCTAAAAAACAGACAAAACATACAAACAAACAAAACTTAAATTGTTACCAAGAAAACAAAAAGTTCTGACACTGGATACTCCTTCTAAAAATTTTGAACGTTGCCTCACAGAAAACTTACCATATCAATCACGTCATAGAAAAGTTGTAGAATGTCCCCTAAAAACCAGACCAAACAAACAAACAAACAAACAAAACAATGTAAATTGTTACCAAGGAAACAAAAAGTCTTGACACTGGAGACGCCTTCCAAAAATTCCGAATGTTTCCTCACAGAAAACTTACTGTATCAACTATTAGACATCTTTTTTGTGTTTATATGCAGTGTCTTGTTAAGTTGTTACCATAGAAACGCTAGCTGGATCTGCCGGCTAACCATATGTCTAGGTGTTACATAATACCTGCGATGATGTCACCTGAGATATTTGCATATTTGAGTGCAAATATTAGCTAGAGGTGTGCTATAGTAATGAATCTGAAATATAAACCTGCACATTTTCCAGAAATGTCTCTGCATTTCTCTGCATCACACACACACACACACACACACACACACACACACATGTACATATAATACTCTGTCCTTTGCTGAAGTCACTCGTTAGCGTGAGAAATGGAACGACAACCTCGCTGACATCAGTTCAGCTCGACAGAGCATGTGTGTGTGTGTGTGTGTGAGAGTGGGTGTGTGTGTGTGTGTGTGTGAGAGGCTGTAGAGTGGTGGGAATGGGCGAAGTATGTGTGGATTTCACAGGTAACTGGATTACGTGGGCACGTAATTGATCCATTTGGGGGAAAAATGGCAGCGGCGCGGAGAGGCCTCGGCTTCGGAGATGGACTTTATAAAACAGGCGTTCGTAAATTCAACCAAATCAATATGTCAATTTTATTACATCTCCAGGCCAGATGGGTTTTAGAGGAGCGCTATCAGTCAGAGGGAGCATGCACGTGTCTCTGTGTGTGTCTATGTGTGTGTACACGTGTGTGTGTGTGTGTGTGTAAATGGCTGCATGTTTGCGCCCTGTCTCAGACAAAAGGTCCTAGGTGGCCATTTTGTTTGATGTCATCATTCGATTACGTGAAGGAGATCCTCAGAGGTAGAGTGGACTTCACACTGTAATGGTTAGAGATTTTGTTGTTTTTTCGGCTTTCTATTTAAAGGGAAACACAAACACACACACACACGCACACACACACAAAACCCTGTACAGACAAACAGATGGACTTTATTGATCCCAGAAAAGAATGAAAAGAAAAGTCCAATATATTCCAATATTTCTTTATTGCTATTTAAAATTTTCTGTAAATGATTTCATTTTATTATTACGTGATATTTTTTCTAGTTTTTTTTTATATATAAATTTTTTTCTACGTTTTGCGCCCTTTCATTCTTCATCATATTTCATTATATAATCAAGGCATGGAATATTTTGTCACGTTTGCCAAGGTCTAATATCTGAGGTTCGAATCATATGTACATTGCTCAATTAATACCAGATAAACATTCAGTTAATTAATAATAATGATGATGATGATGACAATAATAATAATAATAATAATAATAATAATAATAATAATAATAATAATAATACTGTACTCTGAGATCATTATACTAATAATATAATCAGATGAATGGATGTTAAGAAGCTAAAATTTCTGAGAAATATTAATACTGGATAGCAGACAAGTGGGTGGGATACATATATCCAAGTCGCTGCAGCCAATCAGGTGCATTTATGTAACCGATTTAGCACATCGGGAAAGACGTTTTCACACGATTATGACACGATCGAGATCGACATAGAGACGTACGCATTTCTCCTGCTTCAGATCAGACGTCTAATCAGCTCAAAGTGGTCACGTGAAGCACTAAAAGCCGCCGTCTTTCGTACGCGAGGAATTTTTTTTACCTTGATTGAATTCCCCTGCCTTCTCCACGAACAGAGACGATAAAGAATCGCGGCGAAACAAAACGACTTCTAAAATATTCAGGTTTTTTTATTTCAATCCGCAGCTCTGCCCCGGCTCTGTTTAATTACCTGAGCTGCTCTCTAATGCGAATCAATTATGCAGAGAAAAAAAAATAAAAACAAAAACCTGACACCAGCGATGAGACGTATAACACAACACCCAGGGTTGTTTTTTTTTTTCTTCTTTTAGAGGAATTAAAAAGAAATGAGAATAAACTGTTCAATCCCATCATGGAAAAGTGAGCAGGTATGTGGCTGAGAGAGAGAGAGAGAGAGAGAGAGAGAGAAGGGAAAAATGGTGCAAAAATAATAAAAAAATAGTGTAATTACGAGGTTGTCGAACAGAGCTCAGTATTATACTAGTTCATCTGGCAGTAAATAATAAGAAGTTGGTGATGCTTGCGTTTTTTAATTCCGCTCCCGGTTTTGTCCTGCTCACTGAATGGCATCTGCTATCAATGCCGAACAGGTGTTTGTGTGTGTGGCGTGCAGGGTTGTTTTTGTTCCGGCCCGGGCTCCTCACACACACACACACACACACACATATACACACACACACACACACCCGGCAGCCTGATTAAGGAGCCTGTAGCTGTTTTACACAGAGAACGGATGACTGCTCGGCTAGAACGCAATTACATCAGCACACAAAGTCTCTCCACACACACACACACACACATGCACACACACGCACACACACACGCAGAGACACATGTACCCAGACGCACAAACACACATGGATCAGTAGCAACGCTGCAGAAGTAATAACAGCACCTCTTTCTCTCATTCACAACTGAAACGAAGCAACTGAAGGTGTGTGTCGATAAGACTGCGGATTGAAACAACGACCAGCTCGCTTACAGTGACACTGTCTCACTCTTTCACGCTCTTTCACACACTTTCACACCATCTCAGGTCTCACACTACGGACAAACGGAAGGGGGGGGCTGACTGAAACGGTCACTCGGCTCCTGTCAAAACTCCTTCGACAGTGTCAGTGTGAGGGCACGGTGCCAAATAATGAGCCGCTCAGCATGTGTGTGTGTGTGTGTGTCAGCAGGACATCACAGGATCCACACTTCAAATCTGACAATTATAATATGTAGTTCTAATGAAGGAGTTCTTTTAGTTCAAATTAAATTCAAACAATAATGGAGGTAAAATAGTAATCTACAAAATATTTATATAGTAAATTTAATCTTTTACTTTTATTTTAAAATACAGAAATAGTTCTTGTGTAATGTAGCATTATTGTTTTATGAGTAATTGTTATTATTTTATACTAAAACTGTTATTATATATAAATACTCATTATAATAGGTGCATTTATTTCATTTAATTATTAATTATTTAAAAGAAATATTTAAATTTATATTAAAAATGTTTTTGTATTATTATTATTATTATTATTATTATTATTATTATTATTATTATTATTATTATTATTATTATTATTGTTAAAATAAACACCCTGGATGCTATTTTTTTCCCCTTCATCCTTCGAAACACCTTTTGTCCTGGTGTTTGTCTCGCTCTCTCTCTCTCTCTCTCTCTCTCTCTGAGATATCTATCAGTCCTTGTTCATCCACTGAGATGTTATCAGGAGCCAATCTCCACGAATAAGACCCACAACATGCCATAACACTGGCAGAGTGGACGTCTGGAGTCTGGAGTCGAGCTGTAGCTGATAAACACCTCACTGAAAGAGCAGTTATTCTCCATGTACCACTTTTTTCTCTTTTTTTTCCCTTTCTTTCTTCTTTATGCTTATTTATCTCTTTTGCGCTCTTCTCCCAGTGGACCAGAGACAACAAGAAGTCTTGAACCACTGTGAGAAGTCCCATGGGGGCGCGTGTTCGAGATGGGGTTGGTTTTTTAGGGGGGAGGGGGTTGGGGGCGGGGGGGGGTAGGTGGGAAGGACACCTTTAGATAACCTCTCAGGTTCGACGCTGACGGTTAACAACTTCTGCTTTTTCTCTCGCGAACACAACATCGTGTTTATTAGAAAAGAATTTGCTTCTGCTGTGTGTGATCAGTGAGGCCAAGGCTGTTGGAAGGTGTGTGTGTGTGTGTGTGTGTGTGTCTGTTTCACATAGCGGTGTAATTACTGTGTATCTGAAAGGGAGGACGTAATCTGGCGTCTGATTAGAGAACACGGAAAGGAAAAGGGAGAGAACTCTGCCTCATGCACGCACAACACAATCACACACACACACACACACACACACACACACACACACGTTAGTTTTATCTTTCTGAGGTGCTGCCATGTTTTTACTCAAGTGGGCTCTTTTCAATTTCACTCATTTGATTACTTTTAATCTTTTAGTTTTCACTTCTTTCTTAAGTCTATTTTTCCCTCTCTTTTATTTTTATTCCATTGGTCTCTCTTCTGGTCTCTCTTCATTTTCTTTCATTTCATTTTCGCACGTTTGGTCTCTCTTTTTCTCACTCTTAGTTTTCAATTGGTTAGTTTCTCCTTCGGGTTTCATTCCTTTACCTCCCCTTTTAGTTTTTAATTCATTAAGTCTCTCTTTTGGTCTCTCTTCATTTTGTTTCATGTAGTTTTCACTTGTTTAGTCTCTCTTTTAGTTTTCACTCATGGGGCCTTTTTTAAAAAAAATATATATATATATTTCATTAGTCTTTGATTAAGTCTATCTACATTTTCTTCATTTTCATTGAGTTTTTTTCCATTAGTCTCTCTTTTGTCTCTCTTCATTTTGTTTCATGTAGTATTCACTCCTTAGTTTTTTTTTCAGTAGCCTCTCTTTTGGTCTCTCTTTTAGTCTCTCTTCATTTTGTTTCATTTAGTTTTTACCAGTTTAATCTTTCTAGACTCTCTCTTGTTTAGTTTTCACTTATGTAGTCTCATTTTAATTGTTTATTTCATTAGTCTTTGGTTTTGTCTCTCTTTTGGTCTCTCTTCATTTTGTTTCGTTTAGTTTTCACTTGTTTGGTCTCTCTAGTCTCTCTTTTGTTTTTAGGTTTTTTTTTTATCTTGTTAGTCTTTGTTTTAGTCTCTCTTCCAGTCTCACCTTATTTTCTTTCATTTACTTTTTCCATTAGTCTCTGTTTTAGTCTCTCTTTTAATTACTCATAGTTTCCACTTCTTTAGTGTTTATTTCTCTTTATTTGATTTGTCATCTCTCTATTAGGTTCCACTCATGCTGTCTCTCTTTTAGTCTTTCTTTTAATCTCCCCAGTCTCTTTTTTTTTAGCCTTTATTATTTGTCTTTTCGGATCTTTCTATTCTAGTGTCTAAGCGTATGCTGTATTCCAACCCGAGCTCTGCTGTAATGTCTTCGTCGTTACTACATGTGATTAGCTGCGATCTGATCGTTCAGCAAACACACCGACTCGGAGTAACCGGTGTATGTTTCAGTGTGGATCAGAGGGAAAAAGAAAGAGTGTAGAAGGTGAAATTCGAGATGCGTATCTTTGCGTGAGTGTGTGTGTGTGTGTGTTTGTGTGTGTGTGTGTGTGGTAGAGGGCTCAGGGTGGAGATTCCTGTTGACCTCAAATCTGGGTTAAATGCAAATGGAGAGACTGAGTAGCAGACAGCGATAATTACCATCTTCCATCTGCGCGGCGGAGCAGAAGATAGCGTCAGAGAGATTTCTACACTCTCCCCACTACACAACTACGCTAATTACCGTTTGGATTCAATATGGCATTTTAGGAATCAGTGCTATTGGCATGTTTGGCTACTCCTCTGTCAAAAATCCTCCGTTTTTATAAATAGTAGAATAAAAAAAACCCTTGCGTTTAGATAACCTTTTGTCATGTTGTTTTGTGTGTTTTTTTTCCAGCTCTTTGATAGAATTGTGTATCTTGGAAATGTCATCTTTGGGTGATATCTTTCCCTGGAAGCTTTAACAAAGGATTTTTGAAAGATAACACTGGATACAAAATTAATCAATATCATCTCTCTCTCTCTCCCTCTCTCTGTCTGTCTGTCTGTCTGTCTGTCTGTCTCTCTCTCTCCCTCTCTCTCTCGGGTGGTGTGTGGCTGTGCTTCATGTATCTGCGCTGTTGCTGTTGCATCTGGAAGCAGGTAAGCCCAGTCTGATATTATCAGTCCGAACAGAATACCACACACACACACACCCTTTTTATCTTATATCAAATGTTACAACACACCTAGCCATCACTCCAGCCATACGCTGAGCACCTGAGTTAGATTGCGTTAAAAAGCATCGATGACAAATTGGCACAAAAAACACATCACACACAAGAAAGAATGCTATTTTTTTGAGTCACTCGCCTAGCCACACATGTCTAGCTGAACTAGCTGCTAAATTACAACCTTTAGCTAATCAGCCGAGGCAGTAAATAAATTGTTTGATTGGGGGGGAAAAGGAATTTCCTACTTAGCCTAAATGGAGTTGATTAGCTAAAGCTAACATTGTTTGTTTTTGTGCTTGAGGAAGAGGTAGGGGAAGGGGAAAAGGACATAAAAAAAACCTTTAAATTCTTCTCTCAGGTTTTAAGTATTGACTTTACCTCAGGTATGAAAGTAAAAGTGTCAGAAAAGCATTGAACAACTCGCTGATTTTGGTTGCTTACGCTAAATTAGTGGCTGCTTCATCAAGGAAAACATTAGCTACGGCGAACTGACAACGTCTTATCTGTCAAATCTCTCAAAAGTTAGTTATTAGCTCCGAGTATTAAACCACTGGCTGATTTTAGTTGCTAATGATAAATTAGTGGCTCTTTCATCAAGGAATGCAAGAAATCATTAGCTATGGCTAAGCAGCAACAGCTAATCTGTCAAAACTCGCAATGGTTAGTTATGCTAGTGCGCTAATAGCTCAAATGAGCTGTCATCTTTGCTGTGACTGAGTGAAAGTGAAACTTTTTCAGAAGTAATAGATAGAATACAAGTGATGCTAATATAGCTAACGAGCAGTAGAATTCTCAAACTTTTCTTCCTCAAACTGCATTTATTTCTGTCAGAAAATCATGTTGAAGCTTCAGTGTGACTGAATATTGTCCATTTTCACACGATAGACTTCTCGTTAGCTACATTACCCATGTAGCTTTATAACCTGGTTGTTTTGCTAAACTGAATTAATCCTAATCTAATACACAAGCTCTATAATCATACACTGACCAAAAAAAAAAAAAAAAGGATTCCTCTCCAGTGCCGTCCCTGTCTGCGCTTGCGCTCCATTTCGGAGCACGCTAGCACCTCTTGGTTAATTGCTATTTATCAGAGCCTCTTTCTATCCTCCTGTACTTCCTCTTCTTTATCCTTTAGCGCTAAATAATATCTGCAAATAAGGAGCTTTTCAGCCTGTACGTGCGAGAGCCTTTCAGCTTTTCAGCCATCAAACTTTAATCGGAGCGCGCATTTTAGGATTTTTCATTTTGAATAAAAAACATTTAAAAAATTTAGATGCAAATTATCCTACATTATTCATGCCCTCGGCGCTCCTGGTAGATTTAAACATTTCCGAGGCCACCTTGATTCGAGTAATTACCTAAGCCCGGGCCGCTCCGTCATGAATAAGGTATTTCCTACAAGCGCGGGCAGCGCCTGATGAGCTTTTAAAGTGGCTTTACACTCGACTTGTGTATTGCTTCTCCTGCATGAGCGACTCCGACATGCGCGCCAATCCGTCTCAGGTGGCGAATTCTGGCAGAGCGCATGACTGAATGACAGCGAAAGAGCTCGAGACGAGGCTTCTTTTCTCTCCTCCTTCTCTCTCTCTGTCTTAAAAAAAGCAGTCACTCCTTTATCCCTTTTTCTTCTCTTCATCCTGTCGATACGTTATGCCACGACGTCTGCTTTACCTCCATCTTAATTCAGTTCATGGACTTCCTGTTTGTACCCCAAAGCCAAAAAAAACCCAAAACGAAGCGATCCTCAGGAACGAGCGAGATCGCCGATAGATCTGCGTCGGTTTGTATTTCTTTTGTGACAGCGAAGGCCCGAACGTCTGCAGAGAGAGAGAGAGAGAGCCTTCTTTTTAATTGCGCTACATGGATTGTCACTGCAAGTATGTTGTCTGTATCCAAGTGCTCTCAAATTATTGACTGCCACCTATACGCATTGACATTTCCAATCAATTTTAATTTGCTTTGGGTTTCAGTTGTCTGATCTGGAGATGAACCATTAGTGGGAGTGAGATTAAAACCGACTTTTTACTAAACTGTGATGAAGCGGATGCTTAAAACGTAGTGGCGTAAACATTTCTTAAGCATTTACATCAACGATACCTTAAAGAAAATTCGTAGCACTGTTAAATGGTTGAGCGAGCAACACACTGAATACACTCTCTCTCTCTCTCTCTCTTTGTAATAGTTAATATCTTACAGTTACACAGGTTCCGTACATTTCTCTTTTACCTCTAAAGATGATGTGATAACAGTTTCATGGATACAAAAGCGTGTTGCTGCCACGAGGAAGCTCCGAATTATTACGTTATTATGACAAAACAGCTTGCTTTTTTATGAGGAAAATCTGAGCATTACGATAAATAAATCATATTACATCATGCTAAAGTATTATTACAAAATATCAAGAAAGCTTCACACTATTGTGAATAAATTCATTCTCTTCTCGTGATGTGGATTCTGTTGTTTCGGTTCGTAGCTATATGACATGATTTTTCGGTAACGACGAGATGTTTTCTAATAATAACTACAAGATGCTTATCTCACATTGAGATCTTTTCTAATAATAATAACTAAAGAAGATGCTTTGCTCATAGCAACGAGATGTTTTCTAATAATTATCTCGTATTTAGATGTTTTCGAATAATTGTAACAACAAGATAATTATCCTGAAATAACAAGATAATAATAACAACTACAATATGTTTAGCTCATATTTAGATGTTGTCCAATAAAAACAACAAGATGCTTATCTCATAATAACGAAATGTTTTCTAATAACAAGCTATTTTCTAATAGGGATAACAATAAGATGTTTATCTCATATTGAGAGGTTTTCTAATGAAAATAACAAGAGGTGTATCTCGCAACAGCTAGTTGTTTTCTGATAATAGCTACAAGATGCTTATCTCATAACAATGAAAAGATGCTTATCTCATAATAGTGAGATGTTTTCTAACAGTAACAAGATGTTTATCTCATAGTAGCGAGATGTTTTCGAATAATTGCAACAAGACGATTATCTCATAATTGCAAGTTGTTTTCTAATAATAAGATGCTTATCTCGTAATAGCGAGGTGTTTCCTATTAACAACAAGATGTTTATCTCATAATACGATGCTTATCTCGTAATAGTGAGATGTTTTCTAATAATAATTACGATAAGATGATTATCTCGTAACACCAACAAGATGCTTGTCCCATAATAATGAAATGTTTTCTATTACCACCAAGACCAACAGCAAGATTCTTATCTCATACTGAGATATCTTCTAACAAAAACAACAAGATGTTTATCTCATGAAAACGAGATATTTTCTAATAACATTAACAAGAAAATTTAGAATAGGAACAGGATGCTTTCTCATAATAACGAGATAGATATGTCTTAGCAATGAGATGTGTTCTAAAAATAAACATGAGATACTTTTCCTGTAAGAACATGCGTCCATACAGGAAATAGCCGAGCAAGTTGTAAGTAAAAACAACCCAAATTGAATCTGATCTTGCTGATTTGTATCTAAGAAATGTAGAGTCATAAAGACTCATAAAGACTGTCTTACACTCATCCCAGGACACTTATTCACAATCTGCTCACATAGAACATCCTTTCATCACTTCATACTCCTTGATTTTAAAGTCTAAGAGACGTGTAAGTAATGATTTCTAACCCTACTACACCGGGATGAGTCTGTAGAAGGATTTCGTTCCTCACGTCGTCCGCTTTATCGTAAAAGCGCTGTAGAAATAAAATAAAAATGAATTGAATATAATTCAGCCCAAAACCGTTCATTTTAAAATTACAATTTTATTTCCTTGCAAAATGACAAAGTGCGAAAGCGCTCGGAATAAAATTTCTGTTTGAGGAAGCGGCTCTTCAGGCTGCTAGAAAATGGAGGAGGAAAAAAAAAATAAAATAAAGTAGTTGACACTGCGGCTCGATCATCTTTACTACCCGGTGGAAGAATTAATATTTAAACATTCTAATAATGCAGGCTGCCTTGCATGCACTTTTAAGCAAAGCAACAATATTTTTCACCTGGGGTAACACAATGATTTTTCTCCCCGCTGAGCGTAATTTCCCTTTCTAATGCGCCCGTGAGGCCTCCACTCTATGGCAGCGCTGGCTCTCCGAAAACACACACTCCATTCTTTATCATTTCCTTCCACACACACACACGCACATACAAAAAAAAATTCATAGAGGTAAATATATTGAAATGAATGTCTCTGTCCATGAGGAAGGAATAGTTCAGGCCAGGGTATGCTTTTTCTTTTTCAACTCTCTTTCTCTCTCGAGACGGGTGTAATGATTTGCAAAAATGGTACTGTGGAAAAGGAATAATTTTTTTTATTTTGTACTCTTTTGCTCATATCTAGAAAACAGCACCGAAAGCGATGGGAGGCTTGACGTTTCTAAATAAAGTGTCGACCTCGTTTACGAGAACGCATCCTTGTTCTCGTGCACCTTAATCACATCTGCCTCCTTTGGAACAGGTGTTTATGACGCGACCCTTCCAGACAAACACACACAAACACACACACACAGGCTAGACATGAAAAATCAAGCGAGGAGCTTCCCCCCGTGGAGCGATCTTAGCAGGAGGGATATCATAGATCTGTGTGCCGTCAAAGGAAAATGCATTGCGGACGCCCGCAGCCGTCTTAATTGATCATGAAAATGAATTGCTGACTTGCGTGGACAAATTGAACCATATAAATATGAGTGATGCTCGTTTCCCTTTCCTCTTTTGTTTATGCCTTGCTGGAGAGTTGGTAGCGATGAGAGGGAGGGTGTGTGTATTTGTGTTTATGTGTGTGTGTGTGAAACAATGTAATCGGGCCTAACATCGAACCATTGCCTACTTTCTATTTCAAAAGACTGATGAGGCGACGGAGGTCGGTGATTTGTTGTCGCCATGACAACAACTCAAGTTATTCGTTGTTAAAGTAAGACACAAAAAGTACAGGAAGGTTTTAAAGAAAAGAAACATGATTCAATGAATCGGTGAATCAATGAATTGATTCTATTGCCAAATGCAGGAGTCTAGACATAGAAGCTGCATTGCTACGGTTAACAAAACTTCCCTTGAGCGGATCAACCAATTCAAGTACAGAGCGGAAAGTTTCGTTTAAAGTAAATAAATGTAGAAAATAAATGTTTTTAGATTCAAAATTTGGTTCAGGAATCCAGAACCATGAAGGTTATGTCCATGCTGGAGGTCGAGAAAGTGTGGTCGCCAAGACAACATTTGTTATCCAGTCATTTGGAAGACTGTTGTTACAATAAGACACAAAAAAATAAGATGAAATAACACAACATGAATCAGTGAATCAGTGACTCAGTGACTCAGTGAATCTGGATTGTTCTCAAAGCCAGAATGGTGCTATAAAACTCTCTTGATGTAATATCCTTCAAGAGTTTCAGTATTTTATTCCAAGCGTTTCTTGGTGTATCTATTCAGCTCTCTGACTCGCTCATTCACTTTGAGTCCTCTTGAAAGGTCAGCTTTAACTTTTTTTTTTTTTTTACCACATAGTCGAACTGATTGAAAGCCAGCAGCTGTTCCTCTTCAGCTAAAGGTGAGAGAGACGGAGAGTGAGAGAGGGAGCAGGCCGTTACCTAGCGCTTTAGTCTATTAGAGTAGCGCTGTGAGAGGAGCTGGGTGGTGTGTGTCTGCGCTCCTCGGCTCTTTGAAAAGAGATCGCTCATGTGAGAGACACTCTGACACAGCAAGGGCAACGGCCTGGAGCTCATTTATGCCCTATGGGGTATAATACTCACGGGGCAGCAGCCATCTCCACACACACACACACACTTGTGCACATGGACACCAAGGTGAAACCTGAGAAGATTTATAACGAGAAGGTAACAGTTTAAGGCCACTGAGGAGACATGAAATAAAACTTCACACACCGATCGAGAGAGGAGGGAAGGGGGTTGTTCGGCTGGATGATCCACCCTGAAAGATTCTCCTATAATTCTAATCTACACTTTTATTTTTTTAAACTTTAAGATGCAGCCAGCAAAAAACAGCAACAAATACAACAGAGTTCCTGCTAATACTATACCCACTAATTAAAGATAGCTCTTCGTCGTGATTAGCTGGAGGTTTGGTGTTCGGACATTATGAGCTTACATGGAGGTATTTCAGATATCTCACTAAAGCTGACGGAATTTTATTTATCCACTAGGTTCCCAGTGCGTCAAACCCTGCTTACACTCTTCACCCTGGTCTTGTTCATTGCTTTGTTGTCCTAATGTGTGCACCTGTTCTATGTTTACCACTTACTTATTTAGTCTCCTTATCCCTTTTATCCCCAGTATCTCATTGACTTAAGACTTATGTCGTATACGCCTTTTTGTCCTGTTTCCATGTGGCTTTCGATTTTTGATCGCTTAATTTTTTCCAACCTGTTCTTTCACTCAGTTATACTCCTCAGCATCCTGAAATATCAGCAACTCGATCACTGAGCCTTACGCTAAATCAGCTCGCTGCACCTCATCGGCTCGTCTGCCTCGTGTGTGTGTGTGTGTGTTGAAACTAGAGTGGACTGTAGAGAATGTGGTCTAGACGGAGGAGGATTTACGCCGGGTTTGGCCCAGATGACATTCAACTATTAGATAAAACTCATATCTAATTTAAGACTCTGACAACTGACAACAGCAGTCCTGTCATAAAGGAATCCTTCACAAGTGTCACACACACATACACACACCACACACACATAGCACTATTAGCCGCGAGCACCTATCTGAAGATGAACCCTCTGAGATAAGCCTCTCTCTTTTGCCCTTCACTGGGTTGGAGAGAGAGAGAGAGAGAGAGAGAGAGAGAGAGATCCGTGTTCTAGTATGCGTGGGTTCATTTTCCACAAACTGTAGACCTTCATTGTTAATTTCTGTGTGAAAATTCCCCAAAATCCCAAACTTAAAGGTGCAGTAAGCGATTTTGGGAGAGGTTTTAACAAACTGTTAGCCCTAGCTAGCTGTTTTGAATCCCAAACATCAAACAAATTTTGCCCCTCCCCCTTTTATATTCCTTCAAACGCCACGCCCACAAGCCAACACTACCAGCCAAGTAGGATGTTACTGGCCCACGTTGAGACCATTAAAGTTTCTTCTGCACAATATTTTACTAAACCGGACAGAACTTTTGGTTCAGGTGGTTAGCATTTAGTTTTGGCAGTGACGTGTGCGTCCACGTTGTGTTAATTGTGTGAACTGCGATGAAGAAGTGTGCTGTTTTTGATCAGGCTTTCGTGCACACACCCTCACGTGGTCCTCATCAGCAGAACTCATCACTTTGTCTCTCTTACAGCTGGAACAACATACAGCCTCATTCTCGCTCACCTTTCGACCGGGTCATTCACACACACACACACACACAGAGCTAATCCTAACAGGGTCAATTCTTATCACATGACCACCAAAGGTCTGAGTCAGAGATTACACACACACATACTGACTTGTACAATCCAACTGCATTACACTGCTTTTGATTACACAGCTCACTTATTATTAGGTGTGTGTGTGTGTGTGTGTGTGACGGAGAATAACTCAGGAGTTCTGCATGACAAAAGCCGCATCTGTCCCTCAGCCTTTGTCCCGCGTCCGTGTCCTCCCTCTGTCCCAGCTGTCGTATTAACATGGGCCCTAGATCACTGAGTCTAGATCAGCACACTGCTCTGATATCTGATCCTTCACACACACACACACACACAGCCGTGTAGACACAATTAGATTGCTACCTCTTTGTCTCACTCAGCACATACTTGTATAGCCCTCCCTTTCCGTCACTCTCATATGACCAATACTGTCCACAAACACACACACACACACACACACACATACACACACACTCCAAAACCCTCCTCATTTATAGCAGTTTAAAAAGTTGGATCTCCAGCTGTTTAGGGTATGTCGACATCCAGCAAACAAAAAAGATGCAACATCTGTAACACAACTGTGCGGTGAGCAGTGAGGATAAGCACAACCCCCCACCCCCCAACACACACACAACCTCTGAATTGCTGAGTACTCTGGCCTTTTTTTAACAGTGTGTGTGCACATCTGTGTGCGTGTGTGTGTGTGTATGTGTGTGTTTGTGCTAAAGGAATATTTTGGCTACAACAGTTTTTTTCCCCTAACAAGCATCATCGATCAGCCAAAACGCGTCTGCAGGAGAAGTAATGGACGTTAATCTCGCTCAAAATGTCTTCATATCACAGCGATTTAGAAAAATATTTACGATTTTTAATGTTTACAAAAAGGCTAAGATTTTGGGTGTGATGGACGTATCGCACATTGTCCACTATCCACAGTTTAAAACTTGTGGTAACAAACTACCACACACACACACACACCAATCGTGGTGGTGGAAATTAAGTTGTAGTCATACATTAAGTCTGATTTCAGTTGTTACCATAGAAACAACATTAATATAATACATTACTGTCATAGAAAATGAATTAGAACTTTCCGACCAATCAGAACGGAGAATTCAACAGCACTCTTTATAATATAGAATACTTCATACCATATATGTATATTTCCATTCGCTGGATATGTTTACATGCAGGTAGCTTTTGATTAATCATGTGAGTGTGTGTGTGTGTGTGTGTGTGATCCACTTCCTATGTAAAAAAAAAAAAAAATGGCAGCTGTCCCTCTCTTCACTGACCTTGATAATTGTGACGGTAATTACAATAAGTGGTCATTATTCTTCAAGGTGCAGCACGTCATTACGGAAATCGATGCATGTCACTATCAATTCGATCATATTCCGACAAACAGAATACTCCCCCCCCAACACACACACACACACACACGACCCCCGCCTCTACATATACCGCTAATGAAATCCTGTTATTGTGATTGGATTCTCCACTGTCCTCTGCACTAATCAATATTAACAGCTTGTAAAAAAAAAAAAAAAAGAAAGAAAGAAAGAACTGCAGAGATTAGCTGGAGAGATACTTAAACAAAGTGCAACCGCATTGAGAAGCGTTGTTTTTTTGCCGCTCGGTGGGGTTGTTCGCATCTACATTGAAGGCTTGGTAGTGAGAAGTTAGTCATCCTTCAACTGCTCTCACACACACACACTTTAAAGAAAGATCCACCTGTGCGTGTTTGTGTACGTCGTGTCCCGGATGTGTGTGTCTCTGAGGAGAGTTCACACACGCATGTAGTCATATAGCTCTGGGGGGGCTTCAGGTCTCGGAGGCATCTTAAAAAAAAGCACCTGCGCTCTGTCGTAACGGCTCGGTCCTCCCAAACTGCCTAGCGATGCAATTCTATTCTGCCGGCCTTGGCTGCATTTTGAATCTATTAATAAAAGCAAGACAATTATTTGGCGCTTGGTTTGATCTATGTGGCTATTCGGAAATTGCCTCTCCGGACGGAAGCGTTTTAAGCCAAAACTCCATTCCTCAGCGTCGGGAAAAGTGAGCAAAGAATCACCACCGAAGCCAAAGACAGGACTTGTGAAGTTACTGTTTTGCATATGCTAAATCATTTCCATGTAGGATATAGGTCTTGTTTTCAGAATACAACTAAACAAGCAGAAAAACTGAAGTAACAACCTGTGGTACGAAGCAAAATTGCTAGTATCGCTATGCTACACAGTTTTGCTAGTTCATGCTGCCATGAAAATGAATATCTCCAGGCATAAAAACATGCCAAATGGTCAGATTTCAAAGAAGAGTGTTTAGTTATGGAGGGGAAAAAACGATTTTGAGAGACGTATCATTACTAAAGAAGTGACTTTATCGTTCATGCTTAGCTTCAGCTTCGCTAGTTAGTCAGGAAGCTTGCTAGAGTGTCAAAATAGTAACTTGTAAGAGGTGGAGTCTGTAGAGTTGGAGGTGAAAATTTCGTCAAATATTGTTGCTGTTAACATTTGGTCACTTAACACTAGCTACAATTTGCTCAGAAAAATAGAAAAAGCTAGCTAAGACTCTAATTCTAAGGCTTTAAGTTTTGGACCCTGATCTGTTTGACTAGACTGCACAGAACGGCATTGTGGGTAACTTTCACCAAAGTGACTACAGGAAGGAAATTCTGTCGTGATGAAAAGAAGGTTCATCAGAAAATTCCGGAAAATTAAGTATAAGGGTGGGCTTTTCTTTTCTTTTCTTTTCGAGAAATGTTCAGAAGATGATTATATGTCCTCGCAGCTTGGAAATTCGACCTCACGTCCTCTTAAGAAGTAAATTTTCCACCCATTCATGCTCAGGAAGTCACAACCCACTTAGCTCTGCTCATTCTGCTCTATGTAACGTATTGACAATACCTTTGCAGTGTTATTGTAGTACTTTCAATATTGTGGTTTGCGTTAATTTACGGCTGAGGTCAACCCCAACAAGACGGGGAATACATGGCATTAAGATGCCCCCCCCACTCCTCCCCCTGCGCTGGCAGTGCCAGTTAAAACTGCCTCCAAACCTGCAATTACTGCACTGACCTTAATTGTTGCCGGGCAGGAAAATGTGTAATTAGCGCCCGTTAGGCAGACTGGCACACCTGCATCAGTGCGACGGCGTAAAAGACGCACGGCTGGTGCCTGTCAGACTGAGAGAGAGAGTGAGAGAGAAGAGGGGGATGATAAGGGAGGGAGGGATGGAGAGACAGGGAGGGAGGGAGGGAGGGGAGGAGAAGAAGAGCCATTCTTCGAAACATTTCTTTAGGGCTTAATGCAGGCTCTGTGCACTGAAATGGGCATTTACGCAACCGCACAATAGAGACTACATTACCCCAACAGTGCTCCTATTATACCAGCTCATACCTTCTGCCCTACACACACACACTTACACACTCACACACACTTTCTCGTGCATGCTCCCGCTCTGCACGTATTGTTAGCTTAGAATGGCAGCACAGCGTCGCTCTCATTATTCACTGTATTAATACAGCAATGACTAGGTAATCACACCACACCGCATGTCAAAGGAGGATGGCGATGTTTGACATCCAAGCAACACACACACACACACACACACACAAATCTGCACAGCTAGCTAGGAGAAATTGATTTTGTAATATGGATGGATGAGGCTCTATTTAGTCTGGCTGAATCTTCACACATACACACACACACACACACACAAACAAACACACCTGATAACCTCGCGTGTTTAGATCGGACTTTACAATAGGCAACACGCTCCCATTTTTCCGCTCAGCAGAGAGAAATAGTGAGGGGAAAAAAGAGCAGTTAGAGATTAACGTTCAGGCCTCACGTGTCACTTGAGTGCAGAATCTGACATTTTTTGGTTTCCATCATGTCTGTTTCTTTCTCTTTTCTTTTACACCTCGGGGCTTTCTCAAGTTGAACAAACTGCCGAGGCAAAGGATGGATGGAGAGAGTGAAGGAGGGTGGGAAAGAGGGATGGAGGGGGGGGTGGATTTGTGTGGGGGGGAAAAAAAGAAGGGCATCAGCCTCACCTGTCAGAACACGGCTTGGTTTGATGGCTTCACTCGTCCACTCGACTCCTACAGCTGTTCATGTAATTGACAGTTGCTTCGTTCGGAGCTCACTGAGCCGACATGCTTGTAGGTTTAAATGTCTGCCCTCTCTCTCTCTCTCTCTCTCTCTCTGTCTCTTTCTCTCTCTCCCACTCTCTCACACACAGCTTATGGGCCTCGTTCCTTTATTTATTTATTTTTTTCATTTAACTCTGCATTAATTATAAATGGAGCTCTTAAACAGTCTGGACTGAGACCTCACAGACTAGCAGTTGACCAGGTTGCCAGATTTATGACACACTAATCCCCCCCACCCTGAGTATATTTTTTTTCTTGAGTTCAGCACCGTTTTCCTGCCTGACGTGACGTGCTGTCATATCAGAAGGCGGAGAGAGACCGAGGGGGAAGAAGGGGAAAAAAATCAATTGGCAATTAAACGCTGCACCTTTCGAGGATGACAAAAGACGTTTGGGTGTCGCAGGGGGGAGGAGGGGGGTAACGAAGCCCTAATGACTATTCATAAGCGATTCGCAGCCCTCCCTTGCCGCTCCAGCCGAGTGGAGAGATGATGTGCCCCGCAGTCCCCTTCTGCCTGTCACTTCCTCTCACCTCGGCTGGGCTCCTGACATCACCGCGCATTACCCAGTGGCCCCTGGGGCAGTGCTCAGGTCACACAGTCCTGCTCACACATCTGGCCCACTATAGGTGGCACCGCGGGACAAAACAGTGGAATCACTAAAGTGTAAATATGTGAAATTGACAGCGGAGGATACCTTTTTTTTCCTTTTTCTCTCTCTCTTTCTTTTTTTTTTTCTTTGCAGTCTTGGATTCTCAAAAGGAGCTGCTTAGCCTGTGTGTGTGTTTGTGGGGGTGTATTTATGACCACAGGCAGAACAGGCAGTCAATAGGTAGATACTCAGTGATAGAGAGATGCTCTAAATCTACATGGCAGAAGGGGTTCAGACACAAGGATGGAGTGATGGAATAAAAGACTCCTCCATGACCTTTTTCTTCCCCAGTGGCTACTTAATGGATGAACTACATTGAAAGCATTTATCCATGCTCGGAAAGAAAAAGAGAAAGCGCACAGAAATTCACGCTAACCTCAATACCAACATGTAGCTATTTTGTATGACATAGTATTAGCTTATTTAATTAAAGGCTTATGTAGGCTTATGCGGTCTTTTTTCACGTGTCAGGACGTCTACATATCTTTTTTCTGTGCAAACACATCATTATCGCGCTGTATCTGCGCAGCTCCACTCACCTTATCTAAGGTAAACACTGCAACAGGCTCATTAGGGGCGACTTTCCAAGCGGTGTTTACACAGAGAGAAGCCAAGCAGAACCCGGCTTAATTTTACCTCACAAGGGTTTTGGAGTTCGCATCTAAGCTGGAGGCAGCTGCTTTCCTGTTTAATTGGCCAACAGAAAAAGGAACCTTTTCACGGGGTACGCATCATCTCCGAGACCCCCTTCAACCTTCTGAGAGGTGTTTGTATGCTAGTTTTGTTCATTGTAGCTTACCTTCAGGATAAACTAGCAGCTATATATATTCTTTGTTGTTGGTGTTGTCTTGCTAAGTAACACAGATGACAAGCTAGCTAACAAGATAGCAAGTTAGCAGTCGTTGTTGTGATGGAAAACTTCTTGGGAATCGATGCACATGAATCCTGCTTAGCTAGCTCCAGTTTATGTAGAATTCTGCTTAGGAAAGAAAGCATTGAGATTAGCTACATCAACAGCTCTTTTAGAAACACAAACACAATGCTAGGCTGGAGCACTGTCTCTCATGTCATAATTTCAAAACCCTGAAGAAAAGAAATTCGTAGTTCAGATTAAAATATATATATATATATTTAGTTTTGGAGTCTGCTGAGGGAGTCAGGCTAGTTACATTATTTGCTAAATGAATATAGTGACTGATGAATTGAATATGTTGTGTCTCAGGATAGATTTGTCAAATTAAGACACACACAGTCTCACGCACACACACACACAGAGACAGATAGATAGACAGACACACAGTGCTTAAGAGGTGGGTGTGGATTCTGGCCAAAATGATAATTACGCTTATTAATCTCCATCGATCATCTGCTTAGCTCACGAATCAGATGGAGATCTAATGAAGCAACTTCTCAGCTTTTTCTCTCTCTTTTTTGGCTAGCATCCATCACTCCAGTTTGCATGTATATGTGTGTTTATATATATATATATATATATATATATATATATACGTATATATATATATATATATATAATATATATATATATATATATATATATATATACGTATACATATACATATATATATATATATATATATATATATATATATATATATACATATATATATATATATATATATATATATACATATATATATATATATATATATATAGATATATATATATATATATAGATATATATATATATATTTATCTTAGTTCACCTCAGTTACGCCTAGTATTCTGAACTCTCCTCTAAGAAAAGCCTTCGACTCTCCCACCGCACCACGTCTGCTTTTAAATCAAGGGAAATTCGAAAGAATGAAATAGTTTCAGTCCAGCTTTGATTCCTCCCCGGGGTCAGGATTAATTCTGAGCCTTTTATTTGTCAGCCAGCCTATAAATCGCTTTCGGAATCCTTAAAAGTCCTGCCCTTGTTTCCTCTCTTTCTCTGGGTTGTGAGGTGTCAGCGCTGTCAGTCGAGCCCATACACTGAGAAAAAGAATATCAGGATGAGAGCGGGGTTAGTGTGAGGCTAACGGCCACTGATCCACTAATAGAGGGATAGAAAAGGTGACGATCGGTACTTACCGAAGTCGTTACTGTGACTGGCCTTGCCCCTTGCACTTCCCCCTTCTGTAGTGCAGTGTGTTAGCGCAGGGACTCCATAGACGCTGAACTGAGAGAGTGTGTGTGTGTGTTAACAATGACTTGTTCTTTATCAGGGTGGGATTGTGCTTGGTAAAGCATGTCTACAGAGCAGATTTAACCTCATCAGGGCTTCTCTACGGCCAAGTTTAGCAGGAAATTTAATAACCAGGGTGAAGGATTAAAACAGTAGACATCAGTGCAGAGGCCAGTGGCATAGACGGGGTTAAAACTGACCGATAGAAAGATACAAAAATTTGCATTTAGAGCATTTTGGCAGACACGATTATCCAGAGCAACTTAATTTTATCTCATTTATTTTCAGGGATTCAGGGGCCCTTGCTCAGGGGCCCAGCAGTGTGCCAACATCTTGCATCAAACAAGTGAAAAAAAGAAGAGATAAATAAACAATAAACAAATAAATATCTAGCTGGATGCATCAATAAATAAAACAGATAGATAAATAAGTAAAAAAAATACTCAAAAATTAATAAATGTTTATATATTTGACAAAAGGCTAAATGCATTTATTCAAATGATGAGCAAACAAACAAACAAATAAATACATTTTAAGTATTTGTTTTATTTATGCATTAGAAGTATTGTTAAAAGAAATAAAAATTTACAAAATATTGTATAAATATTTATGTATTTGATAAACGGATGAATAAGTTAATTTAAATGTAAGTAAAAATTTAATTAATTAATAAACAAACAAACAAATAAATAAGCATAATTTAGGCTATAATTCTCTTGTGTGTGTATTCCGTCGCTCACATTCCACGTATCTCATAAAATATATACGACGTAATGGAAACGAGGTCATTTTCTAGATCATATCATGCAGCAGAGCTGGTTTCAGAGCTGCTTTGATTTATTTATTTTTTTTTTTTCCTTTTTTAAAACCAGGTTCAGCCTGTTAGAAATATTTCTTTTTATAACGTGAACCTCGGGAGAATCAAGAGATGAGAATACCGTACCTGGAATTAATTTTTTATGTATTTATTTATTTTTTTATGTGGTTTTGTGTCAAAGTCCTCTTAGATTGTCTTCGAGCACTGCTGGAAATCTCCGCACGGGGAACATTTCCAGGTTGTAGATTTGACTTTCAGGCTAATTACATCAGCTTAGGTTACACTGTGAGCAACAGCTACTGTGAATACAAAGCATGGAGAGGAAATTATTAATAATAAATAATAATAATGAACTCTGAAGCTGTGCCCCTTTCCACTCTGCAGATGATGATGATGATGATGATGATGACAAGCATCCATCAGCGATATCTTTAATTACAGACCCGGAATATTAAAGATTTGAAGTCACCACACTGAAATATTCATAACGCTGACTGTATTTATGAGCTCTGCCCCACACTAGCTACTGTACTGTAACAGTGTACTTACTTACCCCCCACCTTCCCCCTACTGACCCCCCCCACACACACACCACCACCACCGCCGCCACATCCTCCCCCTCCCCTTGCCCTCCCTCAGGGCTAGATCGTCTGTCTTTGTGCAGGAGGAGGTGAACGTTTCACGTTGCCTTTTCTGCTGTTGGCTTTGTGTATGGAGAGCCATGAAGAGGTGCGTTCGAGCGCGCGAGTGCGTGCCACGAGTGTTTCGCGAGAGAGCGCTGCACTTGAGGAGTGCGTTCAAGAGAGCGTCGCGTGTGAGACACAGCCTCTCACGTGGTGCTCGAAGGCTATCTCCGTGTCTCCGCCACTGATAAAGCTGCAAACCGTTGTGTTGGGCGAGGTGTCATCACCAGGCTCTCTGTCTCTGTGTGGAGTTTCTTCTATCGTTTTTTTTTTTCCTCACAAAAACGTCTGCCATTGTCCTCCCTCGGTGAAAAAAAATGTCAGGGAGAAATCAAGAATCAAGAGAAGAGGCAAAGGAGGCTCTCCTTTTGGGAGTGTAATTAGAAATCATGCAACAATCTCTCTTCAGCCCCCCCTCCCACTCTCTCTCACTCACTCACACTCTCTCTCTCTCTCTCTCTCATTCTCGACAGCTGATAAAAAGCTAGTTAGTCTTAATGAATGCAGGTTTGAATGGGATGCAGAGCGCAAGAAAGCAAGCCACGTCGGCCGAGCGGCTTCACACCGACGCTCAACTGCATAAGCTTATTTGCCTTCTTCCCCAATTACACGTCCAAAGGAATTCCTTCCAATGCAAAATATACCGGCTAAGAATGACATCACAGCTAAGAAGGGGGTTTATCTAATTGCGCTAATCTCATTTCTAAGGTGCTGTATTGATATTTGTGCCCACTGACAGTCACGAATGGATAAATACGACGGCCCTCGACCTTGGCTTCGTCGCGTAGCCAGGAGGAAGAGGAATCAGATCAAGTGACTACATGATGGGAAAGAGGAAACTGAGAGAGAGAGAGAGAGAGAGAGAGAGAGAATATAAACCAGGCGTATCCACAGTGACCACTATTTACAGTCACCAACTACACACACCACATACCATGACCGCCTCAGTGACACACATTTTCATATCGCCTTTCCATCAACAAGGTGAAAGTAGCAGTCTGGAAGTATTCCACATTTTTTCACGACAAAAGAGATCAAACGAACATATATCCTAGGGAGGAGTTATCATGGAAACGGAGACGGATGTGTTCAGATGAGCATCGTATCGTGATTAGTCGGGGTTGTACCATCTCCTGGAGGTTTCCAAACATGAACTAAACATGCATCAAATTTAAAAAAAAAAAAACAATCCAACCCCTAACCTGCCCTCTAAGTGTGAGCTCGTGCTGATTTGCAGGATTGGAATAAAATGTGCAGCAAAGTTAAATAAAAACACGCGTCTCTGCTCCATTGCCTGTGAGAATAACTTGGCGCTGTTTATAGACGTCGACTTGACTTTGTATGTCGTCTATAATCGTTAGTATTTTTAGGCGATATATTAGGAAACTTCCACTTTTGATTACACAACGGTTAGAGGGTCGTGAACCGGTGAAAACACGGGTGGCTGTTAAAAAAAAACTTTGCTAGTTTCCTGAACTAGCACAAATAAAAAAAAGAAAATGGGGGGGAGTGGAAAGATAGCAGATATATATACTGAGAATAAATAATGTGAGGTAGAAATAAATGACCCTTTAAAAAAAACGTTGCTCCTGCAGGTGCTAACCCATAATTCTCAGGTGCTTTTGCTACCACGATTTACCATCCCAGACTGAGAGCAACCTTACAAGCCCACACTGAGCGTGTGCGACGCTGGAATTAGCAAAGGCCTGTTAAAAAGGTACCGGCTGCTGTGAGGCCCTGCTAAACCTCCTCCCTTGGGAGCCGTGAAGTTTTTTAACACTTTGGGAGGAAGTTAGGAGGACATGCCAGGCTGCGTGGGAGGCAGTAGAGGCTCTGGGGTCACGGTTTGAGTGTGCGTGTACGCGTGTATGAGGTTGCGACTCTGATGCAATGTTGCTGGCATGCGTGAGCTCCGTGGGCCGGGCCGCTCGGCTGACGAGATCCCAGCAGGCTTTGCTCCCTCGCTTCGATTCGCTTCGGCGTAGGCAGTAGCTGTGGAAACACAATCGGTGCTCACAAACACACACACTCTCTCTCACACACACACTAAGGCATGTATAAAAAGTGAAGATGGAGGGCTGGAGCCAGGTGGGGGCTCCTGCAGTGGTGGTGGTTTTTATGGCTTTCTGACAGCTTTTGTGTGGTTTGGGTCCTCAGACTGAGCTAGTATTTTCCTTTCTCTGTTTTTTTCCCTCCTGCATTTAAAAAAAAAGAGAGAGAGTGAGGGAGAGAAAAGTAGAGAAAGAAAAATGACACAGAATTCCCTTTTAGCAGTCCAATTCACACCATTAAAAAACTCTTTCTCCCCGGAACTCACTTCCTCACCTTCCTTTCTTTCCTTCCTTTATTTTCTTCCTTCCTTACACTCACACTCTATACCTTGCTCTCTCCATTTGTCGGAAATGGTTAGTTCAGTGAAAAATCTTTGAAACTTTTAGACTATAGATATGCCATTCTGTGTGGAAGGGAACAGGGGTCATGGTCATGTTCATGGTCATGAGTGTGTGCATGTCCAGAGGTCATAATCCATCCATCTATCTATTATAAGCTGTAGTCTCAGGTCATCAGAACTCATCATTATGACCAGTTATGACAGTAAAGTCATTAGTATGAAGGAAGGAAAGTTGTTGTTTTGTTTTTAATCTAAGGCTGAACCAAAAGATAATTCTTTAGCTTTCATTTTCACACCATAGGCTACTTAATGCCCAGAGGTTACTTTATAAACTGTTTGTGCTTTGGCCCCTATTATAATTCTTAGGCTTTTGCACTATCGATGCTTGGACCCCTAAGAGGACGCTTTTCAGGAAGTATTAGACTAATTGTGGCTTGGACTTCTAGTAAGAAAAATGGGTCTTGATTAATACTAAGGGAAAAAAAAGCAGAAATGCTTTATGGCTTCTGCATAGTTATGAGTAAAGTCATTAGAATGAGGAAAGAAAGGGTTTTTTTAATTAAGGAAGAAAGATTCATCTTCTGCTATAAGGTACTTCACATTAACACTTAGCATTAACTATAGGATCCCTACAAATGTGGCAAATCTTGTGCAGTGACCCGTGTTATGAAAATATAATCACTAAAGCAGTGGACCATTGGTGCTTATACCAATGACTCCTATACGGAAGTCTTTCAATAACTTTTAGACTAGTGCACTAATGCTGATGAAGATGATGATACAGCGCCCCTGGAGCAGAGAGGGTTATGGGCCCAACAGTGGCAGCTTGGCAGTGCTGGGGCTTGAATCCCAACCTTCCCACCCAGGCAACCCAGAGCCTTAACCACTTGAGCCACCACTGCCCTCTCTTACTTCACAAAGTGTTTGGGGCACTAGAGTTAATAACAAAAGAAAAATCTACTACTTTTGTAGAAGGTTTTGTTTTTGCTGCTGTTTTTCTTTTGGCCCGAATGAAATATTCTTCTCCTTTTATCTCCACCTGAACTGTCTGAATTATTCAGGAAGCTATCCCCTCTTCTACCCCCCTCCACGTCCTCCCTCTTTGGAAATATCCCCTTCTCAGGCCACTGTTAAGACCAAAATTGCTTTATCATGCCAAAGTAAAAGTATGCATACATTATTTAGTTAAACCTGAGAAAATCAGGTTTCTCCTTGGGAATTGGCGTCAGCGTGGGCTACTTGAATTTCAGAAGTGTGGACATTTTTTTCCCCGAAGCCACACGGGAGACGAAGGAAATAAATAAATAAAGAGGCCAGGGTTGGGGGGGGGGGTTGCGGGGCTATGTTAAACAGCCAGTTTAGCTTCCTTTTGCAGGTCTGGACTTTTCAGGATGTTCTGACTGTCAGTGTGATGTGGAACTCATTATACACAACTAAAAAAAGTATCACTTTTTATGTTGATGCTTTTTAAAAGAAACATGGTGTTCACTATGAACGCATGAAGAAGCAAAGGTGATACTAGGCACCTGACGATGTTGACTTCTTTTTCACTAGGGAACACACACACACACACACACACACACATGTGGCATGTAGTTTATGGCACAGCCTTATCTCTCACATACAGCTTCTGCTTTGACAACTGTATGTCCGTCTCTCTCTCTCTCTCTCTCTCTCTCTCTCACTCCTTAACTCGCTCTAATATGCCATTCCTAATCAAATAAAGCAGTGCCTTTTAAATAAATCGCTAAATTTGCTCTTTGTTAAAGCCACTTGCCAATATTGTACCTCCTTTTTTTCCCCTTTTCAGTTCTCTATGAACATCCTCACTCCACACATAATTTAATTAAACACAACCAATCTGGTGTGGCAGATTTTCTGGAAAAACTTTGCTTAATAAGAGTTAAAACAAGAGTTTTTTTTAACTATTATCCGTTGCCAATTCCCATATGAAAATGAAGTTTTTTTCAGTGGATCTTCTGGAAATTTCTCTAATCAAATGATACAGGACGGCTCAACACGCTTGGAGGAGAGCACTAATTTCCTTGTGGAAAATTGCAATGGAGCAGTGTTTTATGAACCACTGACTAATCACGGCACCATTAGGCGTTCGGGCCAATCGAAAACCTTTTCCTCTGCTCTTTTATTCACCGTGTTGGAACGCCGGAGAAGTGAAGAAATGGGCAAACATGTTTGTTTTTCTGCTATAGAACACGGATGAGCTAAGTGTGACAGCATTAATAGAGTAATGAGCAAGACCTGAGCTTTACACAGATGTGGCTTCATGTGCGGTGTTGATTAAGCAGGCAGACGGTGTGACACGGTGGAACACGCAGAACAGCTGTGCGTCATCACCCCTTTTGTGTACGGCACCGTGTACAATGTTTGAGAGAATGAACCAGAAGAAGGTCTCTGACCCGGCTTTTGTTTCACTCCCGACTTCCTGTAGTCGACTTCTCTTGCGGGAGTTGAAGTGAGAGCAAGCGCAAGAGCAAGTACGAGAAGTGTAATTTTTGACAGAGCCGTAGGGATAAAGAGAGCTCTATGTCTCCTTCTCTTCCTTTCTGATGGATGATTAGCTCTTATCTTGCTGTGGATTTGACTCCGGTGCTACAGCTGAGTCAGGTGGAGTCCACAGGAAATGAAATCTCTCTCTCTCTCTCTATCTATCTCTTTCCCTCTCTCTGTCCCAGAGAGCTTGGCATAATCCCGGCCACCAGATTAGCAGGCACACTAATTGAACGTCTCACCCCCTTATGCTAACCTGTTTACTGTTGACTGGTCACACAGGTGTCTGTTCCTCTCTGATTTCTAGCCATAACCATCTTCCCAATTAGCAAAAGATTTCAGATCTAATACTTGTTTTTAATCACTCAGTTGGCTCTTACACGGCTAACGACAACAAACAAGTGACAGAAGCGCTAAAAATAAAGGCAGGTCTATATTTACAAACGGATGGGAGAGGAATTTCAGCGCTGCTTAGTCTTACTAATGAAGAGGTGTGCACCTTTTTACACATTCAACCGGCAAAACTCTGGCTTTGTACGTCTAATGGTCCTTTGGCACCTTGAGTTCAGGAGAAGCCAATTTGTAACAGTGACAGCGTGTGTGTGTGTGTGTGTGTGGTTAGCGCAGCGCTAAAGCTACACCGGTTGGCTTCAAGGTGTAAAAGCCTGATTAGTTCCTCTCTGCGGCGCTGCGGCCGGGAGGATGTCACCAGACAAAAACACCCACGCGCCTTTCATCCCTACACACACCTTACACTCACCGACGGAGATAAGGACCTCAATAACAAACAAGCTTGGGCAAACACACACACAAACACATAAATACATATATATAAATATCTATAGATGCACAAAAAACACACACAAAGCCTCACACAGTGCTTTTTCAAATAAAAACATCTAGCAACACCTCTTTCTCCTCCTTTTTTCCCGCCCTCACACACACACACACACTCGCTTTATTCTTTATTCTATTCTGATATTCCCCAGGTAGGCCTTTTGTTCCGTTTAGGTCTTGCAGCCTGTCACTGCTCTCTGCTCCTGTTTTTTTTTTTTTCAAAGAAGACAAGGCCCAAGCGCCCCTTCTACCTCCTCTTATCCAAGTGTTGTACTCCCTCCGTCTGGGTGACTCCCCGCTCATGTTTGGTTTAACCGAATCAACAAACAGCTGAAAGGAAAAGGAGGAGAGAGAGAGAGAGAGAGAGAGAGAGAGAGAGAGAGGCTGGGAAGGGCGCAGCTCCAAATGCCTTCCACTTCCTGTCCAGATTATGAGATAGGTGACACGCCAATATTTCACCTCCTGTATTTGGTTTAGTGTCTCCCCTGTGACTTACAATCACAAAGAGGGAGGGCAGGAGAGACAACATGGACAGATGGAGGACAGAAAAAGGAGCAGAAATACGGAGCGAGGGGAGAGAGAAGAAAGAACAATTTTTTTTTTTTTTTTTAAGGCCCAGTCAAAACAAACTTCTGGTTTTAAAAGTATTTTTCTAACACAGCATAATCATTTACCTCAGGTTAGCCGGCATGCTAATGAATTTGCGTGCTGGTTTTAATTACACCATTAAAT
Source organism: Hemibagrus wyckioides (assembly GCF_019097595.1). Classification (NCBI taxonomy): domain Eukaryota; kingdom Metazoa; phylum Chordata; class Actinopteri; order Siluriformes; family Bagridae; genus Hemibagrus; species Hemibagrus wyckioides. Next base: position 28,875,812 of record NC_080720.1, read on the forward strand.
TGTTTATTAGCTTGACAGTTAGCTTGTTAGCAAACAACCGCTCTGGTTTGAAACTATTAATCTTAGCTAAGCAAACATTCAGCTAACAAAATCCTTGCCTGCTGCTTAGCATAAAATTCAGTTTGGCTTTTATTTACACTGTGGAACATGTGTAGCACGCTAGGAAATGTCGGCAAGTTAGTCAGAAAGCTAATAATGAGTTCCTTAGCATAAAACACTGATACCTATTAGTTTTATGCTAGTATCCTTCTAGTAAAAATGTTTGCTGGACGATAAAGTAGTATCTGTTATAGCAGTCAAAGAGCTACTGCTAAAAAGCTAATAAACATAAGCTGTGTACAGTATAGCTGTCTTTGTAGCTTCAGATAGGTATGAGATTAGCATAGATAATGATGCTAAATATTATGCTGTGATATTAAAAATAAGCCTAATTTGGCTAGCTAAAATTAATAGATTATTGACTAACAAGCTAGATCCTATTCTGATTTAGCTTACTTTAGCTTAATTAGCTTGTGTTTTAGGAAGGTTTTAGGATTTCGCAGGATAAAAGAGGGTACCTCGTGTTAGCCAGCTATCTCAGGCTTTGTTACTGTATATTATTTTTCTTCTGACAGGAAGAAGCTAGGAAGAAGCAGAGACAAAAAAAAATGTGTATAGCTAGCTGATTAGCTTTGTTAATAGTGAGGAATTTTCAGAATTTACAGAAATCTTAAAGTTTTATAGTTAAACACAAGCCAAAAAGGAGAAAAATAAGGTTGGCTGTGATGTTACTTGATTGACTGATTAAAATTTGAGACATCTGTGAGGCATCCTTCTTAGTTATGATTATTTATGATCCGATGCCCTTACACACACACACACACACACACACAGACAAAGGTGTTATCCATGAACAGATCTCTGAATCTGAGGCTACCCGAGCCCCCTCTCTCCTTCTCTTGCCCGCCAGTAATTATCTGTTTTGAGTTTGCTAATAGCCAGAGGAAGGGCGTTTCAGTAGGATTAAAAAGGCTTCTGTATCTCGTGTTCAAAGCGACGAAGGGGGCATAGTGGACGTGGAGAGGGAGATATGTTTTTTCCCTCTGCACCAACCCTGGAGACAATAAGCAATGCCTCCATATCAGGTATGCACTTAAAAGGGTCTGTTAGGAGCGTGCCGTCTAGAGGAAAAGCAGCGCCAAGATGAAAGACTTTTGTTAAAAGTTCGGCTCAGCGCAGGTTTCCTGTGGACTACCGCAGCTCCTAATGTACCCGACTCGCGCTGTCCACTCTTCCTCCCTCTCTCACTCTCCTCTCGTGCTGTCTTCAAGGGGGGGAAAGTAAACCCTTCGAGCCGCCTAGATTAAATGGAGAGATGGCGACAGGAAGCAGGCGGGAGAGAAAAACAAAGGGTGGCCAGGGTGAGGGATGCTGGGAGTTTTATCAGGTTGGCGATGGAAAATGCCAGTTTGTCTGACTCCTATTTTTTTCTTACTCTCTCTCTCTCTTGCTCTCAAAAAGTCCAAACAGCCTTCTTCTCTCCTTTCTCTCATCCTCCTCCCCCCACACATGTTCTTCTCCCTCCTGCGATGACACAGTCTTCTGTCCTTTTCGCAGGGGCACTGGTTTGGTAATTAAGGAAGAGAAAAAGCTTTCATTATTGTCTTGCTTATCTTTTCTGGAAGGAGAAACGCGAAAATCCCCCAACAAAGAGAAGCGTGTATAAGATGATTACGCTACAGTCCCAGAACCAAAATATCGAGAAGTGGGGGAGAAAAGTGTTTCGCTGCACTTATAGAGTGTGCTAAAGGATTATGGGAGAACTCTGCTAGGTTACTGATCGAGGCAATTACCACAAGGACTTATAGCTTGACCTGAAGTTCTGCAGCACGTTTGACGAGTATGGCTGAATTTCAGGGAGTCGACAGGTTCTAGTTGAAATCTAGTTTCGTAAAATTTCCTACTCTTGGTCAAGATGTGTTTGGATTTTGAGTTTTACCTCATATAACTAACAATGTAAACAGGGCAGAGAAAGAGTAAACAAGAAAGAGGTCAAACACTGTAAATCAGAGGTGTCTAATCTTATCTGCAAAGGGTCGGTGTTAGCCCAGGTTTTCATTCCAATCAAGCAGGAGCCACACCTGATTCCACTTGTTTAATCAACAGATCTTGACTTTCAGTAGACTCAGGTTTGGCTACTGATTGGATGGTATGAAAACTGGCCTAATCTAACCCTTGATCTAAACCGTTGTTTGCAACAGAAGATGTACTTCTGTAAAATGTACTTTTCCACCACACTACTAAGAATACATGAATTCAAAAGGCATGTCGAGGGTTAAACACTGAGCTAAAGCGTTCTCTCTCTTTCTTCTGAGCCGCCGTTGTAAAGATCTTATGCAGGCAGGACCATTGGGCCATCCAGCTCTCAGGAGACACGGTGACCCGCAGAATTCTCTGGCTGCTAATCGGTGTGATGGCTCGCAGGCATAGATAGCTCAGTGTGCATGTGTGTGTTTGTTTGTACTCCCGCTGAGCTCTGCTATAAGGGAGTCCATAATGACAATAATGTGTTTAACTTGTAAACTAGTCGGAGACGGATTACCGGTGTCCACGAGAAGTGCGCGGAGGCGACGATTCAACTGTTCACCTTTTTCCCTCTACATCTGTCCTCGTAATGACCTGTCCTCTTGCTCTCTCTCTCTTTCTCTCTCTGTCTCTCACGCTACCTCAGGCGTCTTCTCTCCGAGTCTTCATTGCATTTCCCAATTAGAGTCGGACTCATTATTAGTTTATTAGCAGTGGCAGGGGCTCAGCAAAATGTGTTTGCTGATATTCAGTTGTTAATGACCAAATTCAAACCCTATTGAACGTATTCACAGCTGTGAGAGGTGGGCTAATAATAGCTTCCTAAAAACAAAAGATGAAGGAAATGGCATTATAGGGGCATAACAATGGAGGCCCATTGGAGCTCTAATGGCATGCCCTTTCATTTAGAAATTGTTTCCTTTTTTCTCCGAGCTGCTGCAGGTTTTTCTTTCTTTCTTTTCCTTTTTTTTGTGTGTAAAGCTTCTCACTCAGCAGAGGCATTCCTGCAGGTCAGGAGAATGTGTGTTTGGGTAAATCCAGCTTTCGTGAAAAAGGTACCTTTACCTGAGGGAAATCCGTTTCTTCAAGACCCCCCCCCTCCCCCACCATCAAGCTACCCACCACCTTCCCAACCATCCACCCACATCAGCACCAATCCCCTTGACAATGCTTTCTCATTTCCTTGCTATGTGACTGCTTCAGTTGGTATTAGCGCGGTCTTAACAAGGCAGGTAAATTGTTCATTAGGGTGTAGGTAAGGAGGTGGGGAGAGGTGGGTGGTGGTGCTAGGAGTGAAGGAGGAAAAGGGGGGGCACAGGAAAAGTGAGAAGAACAAACAAGTCGAGGCATTTGTTCACAGTGTAATCTACACATCAATTATCCTGCTGCGCTAATTAGCACCTAGCCATACCCCAGGTACCCGGCACTCACACAAGCTCCAGCTTTCATGCCCCTGATCAAAAAAGAAGCAGATTGACGGAAACACAGGGAGAATAAACCCATGGGCTGAGTAGAGGGAAGAGAAGGGAAGGTAAGAGAGGAAAGAAAAACCTTAGATCAAAATTTCCTTTTCTACATCCTGAAATCCAGTGTGGAATCTCGCCACAGCTCGCTTGCGTGAAAAGAATCTACTCAATTATGTAAGGGGACATGCATGAATATCATATATTGTGTATCCAAGAAGAAAATTGGTGTATTATTTTTGAGGCAGTGCCGACATCTTTGCTAGCTCTTGGAAAATTCATACAAATTTGTATAAGCTTTAAAAATAGTATGATTCCATAAACTACTTTATTGTCTTTGCGAGAAAAAAAAAGTGCCCAAATGTGCCATAAATTTGAGTGGAGTCGCGCTTTCAGAATGACGAGATGGATATGAAGGCCTTTGTCATGCTAACAGCCTCTGTTGTGCAATAAACGTATAGGGGGCCGTTTTGTTTAACTGGCCTGCCTGAAGATTAAGCTTTAGAAAGGTGCGTTTAGCATGTGAAAGACCAGCAGGAGGTTCCCCCTCAGTATGCCGTGTGTTTTGAGGGGGGGGGACTGTCTCAGGTCGTCAGCGCTGAGCTGGAAACCACAGCTCTTCTCTCCGAGTGAGAGAGGGAAAAAGAGAGAGAGAGGTGGCTCTTCACAGCAGAGGCTAATTAAATATGTGGTGTGCGTGTTTGTGAAGCAGGCGGTGAAAAGGTAGGTGATACAGAAGAGGGGGAGGGAGCAAGAAAAAAAAAGAGCACAAACGATGCCGACAAAACTGCTCCGTTTGTGTTTACACGCACCTGCTTCATGCATTAGTAATAAGATTCAGTAAGAACTTATGTTTGCCTGGTCTGCTGAGGTTTGCTCTTAGCACACACTTTTCATGCAGGATTCACAGGATTTCTCTGTGTAGAAGAAGCCGTTATATCAGCAATGCATCAGTGGGAGTGCACAAAGGTAGTGTTGTAGAAAATAAGATGTACGAATGGCTTTTGGATGTTACCAGTGTGTCGCATGTTGGGTTGGTTGAGAAAAGGTGAGACGGAAATGGATGTGATATTATCTTGTAGAGTGGTCAGGTAGGTTGAAATCTTGGTTGGTTGTGAGAGGTTTAAAGTTAAGGTAAGAAAGGGGTTGGTAGATAAATGGTACTATACTGCAAAGTGAGGTTGGGTCATGGGCTTAGAGGAGTATTAGCTGGTAACATCAATGTGCCCAGGTTAAAAGGGTAATATTCTTGCCTTATTTTGGGTACGAAAATGGTCCCAAGCCCAGATAAAATGGGTTGATTGCACCAGGAAGGGCATCTGGCGTATAACCTGTGCCAAAATCAAAATATGCAGACCAAATGATATGGGATAAACTGGGATGCTGGAGGACAGAGGTTAAGGGATGTTGCTCTGGTTGGTAAATGGTATCGTGAATGGGTTGCCATGTTGGAGTGAAGAACTACTACTACTAGGTAACTACCGACTTACAAGATGTAAGGTAAACTAGTCTGAGGTAAAACAAAAAGTAGTTTGTTGTTGTATTAGAGATACATGGTACAGGTTAGAAGGTTGTTATGTAGGTGTATGCTGGTCTGCTTGGTAGATTACCATGTTACCAGATACCATAGAAACCAATGTTGCCATGTTGGAGGAAAGAATGGCACAAGGTAAACCTGTGTTGGTTTGGTTGGGGGCTGACATTTGGGAGGTTAGGGTTTGGGGAGTAGTGAAGCTTAACACTCTTCTCTATAGCATGGACTCATTGGGGAGTGTAACAGTGTCAGGTGCGATTGGCTTGGAGTGGGAGAACTCGGGGGCTCCTGGAGTCACCAGGGCCTCATTTGCTGATTGGAGAGTGGAGGTAGCAGGATGAAAAGGGGCTGTTTCCTGCTGCTTGTTTGATACCTGGTGGGGAAGCTATTCAGGTGACAAAGATCCAGCCTGGTAGGGGGGGAACAGATGTGCTTTACTCCCTCATTAGCATTTGAATGAGCCGCTCAGATTGGACTGGCCAGGGGGGCTGAGCCCCTCACCTGGATAGTCCCCCTCTGATCTTTACACCATCTGCGGACTTCTGCCCCCCATCCTCACATCGAGCTATCCCCCAACACACACATACAGACAGACACACACACACACAGATCTGACCCCCTTTAAACCCTCTCCCCGCCCCTCCTGACCCCCCGGCTTCAGCACTGGCAGAGTTTTATGACACTAATCGACCTTCGTCAGCCTGGAGCACAGATGCTATTCAGAAAATGTGCCTTCACACCGATTTTGTCCTCTCATTGTGCTCGAAACGTATCGGGAACATTCGGCTCCACAAACGTGTCCCCAGACTACGGCCTGGTTTTACTCGAACTTGGAAGATGTCCAAAATGGCATCTTTACCAGCTTGATTCATTTCTTCAATAAATTCTTGCACATTGTCCACAAATTTCTTTCATTCGCATTCACAGAAATGCATCATCAATAACCTAAAGTTAAAGAATTCACCTTTCCTTTCATTGTTTCTAATGGTCAGTATTTTATAGGCGAGTGTTAGTTATATTTTAATACATAAATAACCCCCTGTGCATATTTAATGGTCTTTCCCAGTTCTGTGTTGTTTCTGTGTTTGTTCACATCGACACTCTCATTTACCACTTATCCGCTTGGCCGTGATGCTTGTGGGAGGAAAAAAAAAAACAAACACGCAAGGACACAGACATTTTGTTTTTACATACCTTGGTGTTTTGATTGGTCTCAGGAGTCAGTGACAGACTGATAATGCTGATCTTCAGGTGCTCGCTCAGTGTTCCTTAGATAAATGTTGCAGCCTTTCATAAAGGTTGTTCTGAGCCGTTTGCTAAGGAATGCGCCACAACCTTGACCAGCTCGACGTGTTATTTTCACCCTCCCTTATCTAAGAGTCTGCCTCATAGTTTAGGCGGCTTGTAAAAAAAAAATAAAAAGGTGTTTAAAAGTTATGTGGGAAAGAAAATAGGCTTTTGATTTCAACATTAAAGGAATATCATTTTCATGCTCTAGCCACAGAACTGCTGAAACCACCTTACAGCACGAGCGTACACGCTTCCTTTTGTCTACAGTTTCATCCCATTAAATACACACCATAAAGAAAATCACGATCAAACGGCCATGTTATGGAGAATAATTACAGCCGAGGTCCGACTTGGCCATTATTAAACAAAAACGCACGGTAATCTGCTCTGGCAGTGCAATATGTTACTGTAGCATTCTAATTAATCTTACAGGAAGTGTAATAAATTTACAATATCAGATTGGAGCAATAGTGTATATAGATTTATTAATGCTTTTAATCAGCTTTGGGGGAAAAAAATAATAATTTCGCACTGATTTGCTTACATTTGAATTTGCATATATTTAGTGCACCTAATTTATTTTTATGGATTCCTTTTTATTAAAATGGGGCATACGGCCCTTGAGCAAGAGAATTTTTTTTTTTCTTTTTGCTTATTTCTACTCAGAACATCCTCGTCATGGCTCGCCAAAAAAGCACATTCATTTTAGTGACAGGACAAGCTGCTGCAAAACTCCATTTTATATTCAGGCCCTGCCAAGTATTAACAGGTCAGCCTATTACTCATTTCAGTGCCGAACGTATTATTGTATTTATGATGGGAGTATTTGCATGCGTATTTGTGGTGAGAAGTGGTGTAGTTAAGAGGTGATTATGTCGTGGTGCGAAGACGAAACTCTTTCAGGGCCTCGATGCGGAAAAAAAGACAAATTGTACATTTCATTTGTAAAGATGATGGCATGAATAACTATTATATATATATATATATATATATATAATCTTTTTTGTGTGTCTTGTGTTTATGTTAAATCTGTGATTTAGCCATACATATTCATATCATGATTTTCTTCCTTTTTTTTCTTGTAGATTAGATTCTGAACTGGTTGAATGGGGAACTTTCTCTCTAAACTTTCTGTCAATTAAAAAGCATGAATTTGTATGAGTGTGATGAAAATGGATGGGTGTGAATATTTGATTAACAGTAGATTAAGTTTTTTGTTATTTTTGGTATTCGTGGTGGATTTTATGGTTGTGAGTGTGTGTATTAGAGCGAGAGAGAGAGAAAGAGAGAGAGAGAGTGATCTGAGTAGATCAGCAGAGTCCTCTCTTATTAAATAGGCTGGTTTGCTGATAAGACCCGACTGTACGTTATCAATCTGGCGCCCGCTGCACCACGCATCAAACCAACAACAGCTCACACTGACCCTGTCAGCGCATTCCACTACCTGGGAGTGTGTGTGTCTGTGTGTGTGTGTGTGTGTGAGGAGGATAGGAAAAGAGAGATTGTCTCTGTGCCAGTGTGTAAAAGAGCATTGGTAGGGGAGGTGGGAGAGGCGTGTACCCATGGCACTCGGCCACGCTATCTCTCTGTCAGAGATGGTGAAGTGTGTGTGTGTGTGAGTGAGAGAGAGAGAGAGAGAGAGAGAGAGAGAGAGAGAGAGAAGGGGGGTGTACAGGGATTGGCAGCAATGGCAAACTCTTAGAAAGCACACAACAACTTTTACATCTATTAGAAGCAGATCTCAAACTTTTGCCCCCCTGGGACTGTTAAAAAACATTCCATATTGTGCAGATTTATTATTTATTTTAAAAACAAGTTCCAACTATTTAGATACGAGTGTCTTTAAATCTTTGTGTGCAATAATATGTGGGTCTGGATTCAACTTTTAAATATTCTATAATAATAATAATAATAATAACAGGACCCCTTAGAAGAAGCTTGTTAGTGGTGGTATGTGTCCAAATACAAATAAATAAAAATTGTTTGAGAACCATAGAAATACAGAACAGAGCATCGTGGAAATATTATGTAAACACATGTCTATTACACAACCATTTGTATGATACATTAAATGACTGGATTTATTAATTCTGTCACATCTTCTTCCTGTTTTTTTTTTTTTTTTGTGTGTGTGTGTTCCATACATCCTTTCACACGTTTACTCCTAGCACGCTTACATAATCTCACATCACTTTAATCACTTTGCATCATTTCCCGTGTATGTAATTACCGGTAATCCTTTTTTAGTTGGAAATCTTTCCTTCCTCGTGTTATATATTTTGACCTCGCTCGCTTCTTTTGTCCTTGATTAAACTTTTCATTTCATATGTTTAAAGCACTATGTTCATTAACACTCAGCTTTCTCTGATCCGGAGTCAGTGACAGTGAATCGCAATCGCAGCTCGGGCCTGATATCGCAGCTGAGCACTTTTTTTTTGGGGGAGTTGTAAATATTTGATGGGCGACCTGATTCAGACGAGTCAAGCACCATTTCACACTCCCTTTCATGCACGCCGCTGCCAGATCTGCCTGCCTTGCTCACACACTCCACAATGAGAACAGATTTAGGTGGGAAGACATCAACAACCCAGATACAACGAACACCAGGGACCAGGTGTCTCTGCACTCGTCGCTCGATTCAGTCCCCGCATCTTTTCTATTTATACACATTTATGGAATAAACAAGGCCCGATGGAAAAAAAAAAGAAAGAAAGAAAAAGAAAATATGAAGTATCCTGAGCGTTCGCTTCGAAAATGGCTGAAGCATAAAAGAGCTTTTCAGACACGAGAAAATAACAAGTGTGCGTCTTTGTGCGATGAAAGTAGCGGCTTTCCGACAGTTCAGACTGAGAGCTTCTTTTTTTTTCTCTTTAAACCCTGCTAAAGGTTTTGTGTGTATTTGGTTAGTTACAGCAATTACGGCCAGTAAGTGACAGCCAAAAGCACGCGAGAGAGAGAGAGAGAGAGAGAGAGAGAGCGCAGACTGCTTCCCTGTGCAAGACTCCTCTGTCGAACATCTGCTCAGAGATTTGCATATTAATTAACCCATATTAACTCTAATTATTCTGGGAAATTATCAAATAAATTAAATTTTCTAATTTTAACCTTTCCTTTGCTTGACGGATGTCAGCACAGGAGGAAACCCGGAAAAACCTACGCTCACCTGGGCAACCATTTTTACTCCTTCTTTGTTTTTTGTTTTTTTTGCTGTCTTGTTTCTCCTCTTTTTTTCCCGGTGCTGGTCCTGGGGGCAGCCGAGGGAGCTTTTGTATGCCTCGGTCTCTCTCTATATTTTTTTTTTCCTCTGTTTTTTGGCTCCCGTGTCTGGGAGGTGGGGGACGCTGGGCCAGGAGCATGTGTGTGTGAGTGAGTACAGATGGCGAACTCGGGCAGGACGACTAGAAGAGGAGAGTCAGGCCACCGAGCCGAGCAGCCGAGCGCTCGAGCGGCCGAGCAAAAAGCTCCGAGCTTTCTGTGTTTTTTTTCCAGCCTGTTGCTTCGGCCTCAGCAAATAAACGGGACTTTAATTCAATTAGGGTCCGGCTACCGTGGCTGGCTGCCTCATGGTAGAAATGATTGAACATAACAACCCCCTCGCTGACACACACACAGACGCACAAGGGCTCTGAAACACTCCGGAGTTGGTTTGGTTTGCTTTACACTTCAGTGGGTTTTTCACCGTCCATGGGGCAGGCCTCGCTCTTTTGTTCGGTTTTGGCCACTGTCCTTTTTTCCCTCCCTCTCTCTCTCTCTCTCTCTCTCTCTCTCTCTCTCTGTTTCTCTCTCAATCTGTTTTTTATGTCTGTCCTATCATCCTATTATAGAACATTTAATATAATTTTCTGTAAAGGATTTGGCAAGACATTATATATATATATATATATATATATATATATATATATATTAAATTAAAATAAGAAATAGAGCAGAGGGAATATTCATGAGCATCCCCATTCAAAGCTGTAAACTGTTGTGAAAGGAAATGAGGACAGTTTACTCTCATTGCTTACAGAATAGCCGTCATTAACGTCCACCTTAATGCTTTTACACCCCCATTCCCATTGGCACACACACACATTCACACACATACCGTGACCCCCCCTTGAGCCATTCAGGTGATCTGTGTGTATGAGACAGGCAAGAGAGGGCATAGTTATCCTCCAATAGGGTTACCGTCCTCACCTATTACCCCCACTGACACACAGCAGCTGCTCCAGCAAGGCAGAAGATCCAGGAATAGCTCCATCACTTCTCCAGCTCAGGACCTCAGGGGAGCTCTGATCTCCTGCTCTCCCATAACCAGAGGCCGTTGTCTGGGCAGCAGCGCAGGCCTTCCCCTGGATCAGGCTCAGGATCTGGATCTACTCTGAGTGTTTGAAAGAAACCATGCCCCCAGGTTGGATTGTGGTTAAGGAGAGGGTAGGGATGGAGACGCTAACCGCACAGGAGCCTAAAAGAGCATTATTCAGAGCAAGATGTTTGCAGAGGAGCAGTAAAGGTATGCAAGACTAATGATTGACATCCTTCATCTCGCCATAAATGTTCACATGTTGGAACGTCTCGTCTGATCGGGTTTATTGATGCTAACAGGTAAGGAATGGATAATCAGAGCAGAGTTTTTATTATTCATTTCCAGTTAGAGCTCTAGAATTGCTTGATTTAGCTTAATAATGTGTCATTTCCTCAGTTTTCCATTTGTATTTGTAGCTTGACGTACACAAGCGAATAACCGCGTCTTGAATAGAGCGCCGCAATGGCATTCTTTTGAGAGTCAAATACTCTGACAAAAGGACACGATTCCCTCCACTTTCAGCCTTTAAATGATTTTATGATCGCTTGTGCTCCCTGCTAATGGCGCTGAATTGCCCCTAAACCCCCTCACACGTCTGTTCTAAACAGACTAAACAATATTGTTTATTTATTTACTTAAAAAAAATTTCATTTTTCGAGTCGCTTTACCTCAGAGCGCCGCTAGCCGCTGGCGGAGGCACTAGTCATCATAATCAATACCAAATGCACAATACATGTCATTAGCGTCTGCCCTGTGTACCGTCTAACTGACAGGCCAATATGAGTGCCGTGAATAGGTTACGATGGGGAGCGCTAAGCCTAGCATTAACTGAGACTGGGGCAATTAAGGGTGTCATTTTAATTATCTGTAGCATTCGAGTGAGAGATGTTCCTTTTATTTACTCGAGATCAAAAGCAGGAGAGAAAAGCCGCCAGACGTAACAGGTAGCATCAGACGGAGAATGGCAGGCGTAATTGCCTTTGTTGCGGCTGACACTTGGATGAGGCAGAACCAAATAGAGCTTGTCATCTGAGGAGAACTTAGCCGAGAAGTAAACATTATCATTTCTTTGTCTCTCGCTGCTCGCAACACAAAAGATTGATTAGCAGAGAGGTGAGGAACAGAAATAATGGCCGTGGTGACATTAGCAGGTTGGAATTATTGTGTTGAAGTGCACAATGCCAGACGAGGAATGGCTGTCTGTCAGAGATGCCATTTAAACAATACACACTCTCTTGAGTAAAAAATTTTTCCTTCGCTCCTTGTCTGAATTAGCAAAGTTCTGCCCTCCCCCGCCATTATTGTTCATTCTTTTCAAAAACGTCCAACAGTAAGTACTAAGTTGCTGGCAGATTTTAACTTCTGCTCAATATGACGCTCCTTATATTCGCTTTCTCTTTATTTCCGCCCTCTCTCTGGATCTCTCTTTCTCTCTCTCTCTGTCTATCTGTCTCAGTTTTTATGACTCATCGGCTAACAAACATTTAAGATGTGTACCCTGCTCTGCTGCTCATGCTAACAGCTCACACCTCTACGCTAATACTCAACCCGAAACCTTGGGCTTGTTGAGTGCTTTCCCCAAGAACTTAATAGAGACTCTAAAAACCTTATATATCTATATTTAATCTAAAAAATTTACTTTAATTCTGCATTTAATTGGGTCTCACATTACCCTCAATGTCTTTCGGCTTACCTGCGAGTAGCATCGCGAGCGGTTTTAGTACTCTGTTTAGTACTCTGTTTACTCTGTTAAAGGACAGCGATGCGGCAGCACTTTAGTAATTTCGTTTGTTCATCTCATCAGATCTCGTCCTCATTTCCATTTTCTTTTTTTTTTTTTTTAGAATAACTGACAGGAGTCTGACGGGAAAAGTAGTCTTAACGCTGAATAGTGAGATTTCTGTGGATTTCTGTTTTTTTTTTATTCAGCTCATTTCCGTATCTATATTATGGCTATTGTTATGATCATTGAATTGTGAACAACTGACAGAAAGAAGCAGGAACTAAAAGTGAAATCTTTCCCAAAAGTTTGAGATTTTTTAAAATAAGGAATTTGGATATTTTATATTCAAGCAAAAACACAGCAGCAATCAAAGTGTTATTTAAATAAAAAAAAAAGTATTATAATGATATTTGAAGGATTTCATGGTGGAGTTTTCCTTTAATTTGTCCTTCTGAAAAGATCATTCAGAATTTTCTCTTATTTATTTCCCAAAATATTAAGCTCATGCCCAGTTACCCTCTCGTCGATGAGTCATTCTCAGTCTGCCCCGCCCACTGCAACCTGCCCTGCTCTCTGTGTGTGTGTGTGTGTGTGTGTGTGTGTGGAGAAGTAAAAGAAAGAGCTTTTTAAACCTGTCCAGCCTTAGATAATTTCATTCAGCCATCTTCTGCCTCGCAGCTCTTTCACTTCAGCCTGTAGATCAGTATTTGAGAAGGATGGATGGATAAGGGGTGGCGGGCGGATAGGGAGGGGGTGATACGGGGAAATAGGGGGAGTTTGGAGGGGAAGAGGAAGAGGGGGTCTGTGCCCAGGGCTTCCCAGGCCTCCAGTTCCTTTGTGTTGCGCCCTAACCTCGCACAAACCCCACGAGAAAAAAAAAACACGCCGACGCTGAGCAGGGAAAGAGTTAAAACCCTTGTCTGAGTAGGTGGAGGGGTGGGCACGGGGCAAAAAAAAAAGGGGGGTGGGTGGGTAAAAGGAGCACATTATCAATCGCGCCTAAGGTATATCTGGACCACACATCAAGTTTTGAATGTCTCACTTTCCTTTCTCCTGGTCTATTCTTCCTTCAACCCCCCCCTCTCTTCTTTTGTCTTCTTTCTCTTTTTTTTTTCTTCCTTCTACTACCCCCTCTCTATCAGTGAGGGCATTACCCAGTCTGAACTTGCCTAAACCCTTGTGGTCACACCTCTTGAAAAGGTTTTGTTTCCTCCGTCAATTGGTATTCAGCCCAGGTCAGCGGATGCCTCTGGCCTCGGCTCCGTCGCCGTTTTCATTTTAATTTGCACCTGTTGTGCAGTTGTTCGGAAGGCAAGTGCGGGCCGGCGGATTAGCCAAAGATCATGTTATGAACAGATATGCGCGGTGTAATCTTTTCTGTCCACAGGGGAATGGTAAGAAAGCCTGTGCTTTTCACAATCCACCCCCCCCTCAATACCCCCCCCCTCCTTTTTTTGGTTTTCCATGAGAGTCTTTTTTTTTTTTATTCACAAGCCTGGATGATATGTGACGAAAAAGTCAAGTCTGAGAAAAAAAAAGAAAAAAGTTAGCGACATAATTATTTTCCCTTTTTTTCCCTCCTCTGGTTGGCATCAAGCCTTGTGCTTTTCTACAAACTGATTTGCTTTATCGAGCAACTGCAGAGCGCAGGACCAGCTCCGAAAAAACTCTGTTGTTGTTTTTTTTTTTCTCTTTTGTTGGTTCCCATGATGTCATGCTTTCACGCTTGATTGTATTCCAAAGACGAGCCTCGCGCTCCGTCTCGAACCTCTACTAAATATCTACATTGTTTTGTTGTTGATGTATTTTAAACGCAGGTCAGTAGATGAATAAGAAGTTCATCCGTGAGACGTTTTTTCCTTTTTCTTTTTTTTCCCCTAAAGCTTTTAAGATTCAGACATTTGGATATTTTTTTTTTTTCCTGAAAAGAGAGAGAAAGCCCTTAGGGCATGCGTTTGTCACTCACTTGTCACTGACACCACTGACATATCGTATATTTTTTGAGATATTTTCAAAGATTTGTTATTGTAAGGAAAGGCATGGAGGAAAGCGATAAAATGGGAGAAAAGACACCTCCACCTGAAGGGCAAATGTATTCCGTTATGCGCGCTCAGGAATCGGAATTATGCGAGGAATCAATCAGCCAAATGAATTAGTGATGAAACGAAGGGATATTAATGATATATTTACATCTGATACATCTGATGGAATGGGAATGTGAAGCATGTGTGAAAGGTGCAGCTCTCTGGAATCTCAGGCTATTTTGGCACAGCAGAGTAGCAGCTGGTTGCACACACACACACACACACACGTGTCACGTCTGACCTCATAATTGATTAAAAACCCGTCCTTGTTGTTTCAGTGCTAAACTACGAGAACGTAGTGGAGACCGGATCCGAGACGGACGAAGAAGACAAGCTGTTGGTATCCGAAGAGGACGGCTTACTGAACGGCGCCGCCAGTCCAGCCAGCCTGGCCAATCACGAGCCGGCGGCTCCGCTATCCCCGAGACTGGGCCACACCCTCATGACGAAAGTGGACGACGAGGAGGACGAGATGAGGGACAGCGGCGTGGAGCACGTGTGGAACGAGAGCGACATTCTGAGAAGCTCTGTCGATGGTACAGGTACACTTTCATTACTTTGTATCATAAGCCACGCCCCCTTTTTTGTTGG